>NC_088362.1:49828475-49830657 GCF_034508935.2 Berghia stephanieae
AACCATGGTAGAGTAGTTACGTCATTTTAAAAACCCATTTGAATCAACGGACAATGGAATTACCCTTGATTTAAGAAGAAGAAGTAGGAGGGGAGGGGGAGGAGAAGAAGAAGAAGAAGAAGAAGAAGAAGAAGAAGAAGAAGAAGAAGAAGAAGAAGAAGAAGAAGAAGAAGAAGAAGAAGAAGAAGAAGTAGTAGTAGTAGTAGAAGAAGAAGAAGAAGAAGAAGAAGAAGAAGAAGAAGAAGAAGAAGAAGAAGAAGAAGAAGAAGAAAGAAGAGAATGAATGAATGAATGAATGAATGAATGAATGAATGAATGGATAAATGAATGAATATTTTTTATACCTTTCAAGAGGGCTGACGTTTTTCACTAAACGCGAATTTTTAATGATTAGCGGTTAAGAAAAGGCATTCGATTTTGTTGATTTCAATAGAGCTGTCTGGTATCACAAGTCGCTTTTACCATCTTATACGATGAACATACTATGAAAAACTATAGATATATTGCACCTCTTTGGTCATCGCTGTTCTTAGTAACTGTAGTCGACTGTACTTTTGAATATTAATCACACAATTCCAATAGTATACGTACTATTATAGTCACGTGTTCTTCAATAACATCGTGCAGCCTGTGACTAAATCTTGTTTACGTTTCATGCTGTAATATTATGCTAGACATGGTCACTTAATCCTAATCCTGACCTCAGTAAGCATGAATGTTGGTCTTAAGCTATAAATATACATTAGAACTGAAGCATTTATATAGCGCAATATCCACTAAACGTGCCCAAAACATTTTCACAAGGGGTCCCTAGCCAACAGCAACACTTTAACATTTAGCACACGACATGACACATGTGCGGCATTCGTACATTTTTATCCACAGAGAAAACGCTGATTAAGGTGAAAGAATGTGAGTAAAAAGTCTTTTCCAAGAACTCAACTATGCGCCGCTTAGAGCTGGACTCGAGCCCAGGACTTTCAATATGAAGGCGAGTGTCATGCCACAAGACTGCATAGCGGCACTGTATAGCTAAATATATACATTTATTCCAGTTTAGCCCCTTTAACCGTTTTGGTTTCAGTTCGTGTCTTCGTTTTTACTACCAGAGGTGGGTAGCGGAAACAAGTATGTAGTGATGGTGATTTGAGATTTCCCTTCCTCACTATATGGTAAACTTGAGAGTTTTTCTGTGACAAAATCCATGACATCAGTCTGAGCTTCAAATTTCTTTTCATTTCTTAATTGATTTGATTTTAAAAAAACAACAAAAAAACAACAAATTAATAAAACATTTTGATTTGCACTGGCCTTATGATCTGTCGGTCCTGGTTTGAATCTACCTCGGAAAAGGCTTCTTACTCATATTCTCTCACTATATTCAAGTGTAAACGTTTGACTTTTTCTCACGTTATGATGAGAACAATTTAATAGGGTCTTTTGAAACTTTTCCTGTGTTACGAAAAATAGTTCACAATTGAACGTAACAAAAAGAAAGTAAAGGTTTGAATTATATTTGCAAGTATTATATGTTCATGCTTCTAAAATTGGAAAATCGTTCACACTAAATACACATTCATGTTTTTGTGTCTAATTTTGAATATCATTTCTATCTCTTTTACCTTTCAGATACTAATATTAAGCTTATTTTAAATCTCTTGAGATCATCATCGGGTGCTTGATAAAAACTCCCACCATGACGTAAATGCCAGGACCTGGTTTTTACGTTAAATGCCTTTGGATTCAGACTACGTCGGACAACAATGACTCGTCGCAGAAGAATTTCATCATGAGTTAATGTCTGATTTATTGTGGAAAAGTTGATGCAAATAGATAGGCCTACCCAGAATACCATCAGCTATGACTGCTTGAATAAAGAGACGTTTGCTCAATTCATATAAATATATGAGGATAAAAGAAAATTAACGTTCAGTATTTTGCTGCGATACAGACAGAAAACACGGAAGACATAGGTGGATGTATATTTATTGTCAATACCATCGTCTTATGTTTACATAAAGGAATATTGAAATTAAAAACAACAACAAACAAACAACAAAAACAACAGAGGAACGAGTCGAAGACAAGACGAACATTTAGCACATATCACAGAAATTTCTACCACTTAGACACCCTCAAAATTATCAGACAACATCTAGTCAACATGACAGACCAGTGTTTT
>NC_088362.1:49830757-49860936 GCF_034508935.2 Berghia stephanieae
TTAATAGCAAATTCAAACTGTCCAGTTTCTTTTGTAATTGACTAGGATATATGCGTGCCGTTGTGTCTACATAAATATTAGATCCTGATGTATACATGTTATTAGTACATAATGCGTTAGTTTGAATTATATTTGCAAGCTCTCTCTCTCTCTCTCTCTCTCTCTCTCTCTCTCTCTCTCTCTCTCTCTCTCTCTCTCTTTCTCTCTCTCTCTCTCTCTCTCTCTCTCTTTCTTTCTTTCTTTCTCTCTTTCTCTCTCTCTCTCTCTCTCTCTCTCTCTCTCTCTCTCTCTCTCTCTCTCCCTCCCTCCCTCCCTCTCTCTCTTTCTCTCTTTTTTCTCTCCATCTCTCTCTGTCTCTCTCTCACGTCCCTTCCCCTATATATGTTTGTGTGTGTGTGTGTGTGGGGGGGGGGGGGGGCTGTATTTGGGTGTTCTGGGCTGTGTTCTTAATGTTTGAGTTTGCTCTGCTACCGTTCCCCAAAAGGTTGCATTCCTTCGTTAATTGCAGGGCCCACCTTTACTGCATCAGACCGAGGGAGGGAGAACATCCTTAGCACTTTTGTCAATGTTTGAATTGTTTTTATCAGACCAGGTTTTTCCGCTTTGTCATTCTGGATCGAAGAAGGCCTTAAACATTCTGGACTCTTCTCCGAAATCCGAGTTAGGCTTCGTTTCTCTAGACTGCAATGCCAACAGTTCAGTTCATAATACCCGATAATTTATTAAAATCTTAAGTTGTTTTTTTCTCTCGATTATTTGGCGTTTGTATTTTTGTTTAGTCAATCGAATGCAGTTTTAACGTAGAATCTATCTAGTACATAAATATATATCTTGTACATAAGATCGCGTCTGACGCCAAAAGACCTAAAAGTGTTGTAAATATTATAATTTCTAAAAGCAAAAAACGAAACATAAAGAGTGTGATAGAAAAGAAGGAAATCAATTCATTGTATCGTCTTTAAGATTTTATTTCAAAGAATTGCCATGCTAGACGTCTATATGATGAGATTATTAACAAATGCCTATTTTTTGTGCACATTTGAAAATCGAAGTGACTATTCTCATCCCCCTAGTCTAGGATGCTAGTCTTCATAATAGTAGTCAACAATTGTTGTATGTTTAATCCAAAGGTTGTAATGCAGTAATTTGTTACGTTTCTTGTCACAAGTTGCACAATTAAAAAAAAAAATCAATCAAATCCAAATCGCAAAAAGCCGGCGACGTTTTTTTCGGTAATCCAATCGGCCCGGGGGGGGGGGGGGGGGGGGGGGGGGGGGGGGGGATGAGAATAGAGGCAGCCTTTGAAAATACTACATCTCTCTTTAAGATCGATAAGGATTGTGGAGGAAGGGTTAGGAAATTGCCACTTGCTTCTCTCCTTAAATGATGGTAACACACATATTATGATGTATTGTTAAAAGTTATTTGGCAAATAAGATTATTTGATTTATCTAACTTGGATGTCACCACTAGATAGGTAGTAAAAGAAAAGATGGAAGTTTTCGTTTCAACCGGTTCACTTATGCTCAGGCGTCAATAAAACTGTCTCTTTCTTTTTATTATTAACCCTCTCCTTGCTTCAGCCACTTTTTACCGCCTATGAGAGCGAGACGCATCTCTGCCTATGTCGCAACTTCGTGTCTTGTCCCTGCAGGTAAACAGGGCGGTGACTGTTAGTGCAATCCGATGGCTAAATGGAAAGTATGATTTTCTAATTTAACCTTGGTTAGTATGCATATTTATTCTTGTAAAATATATATATAAATTCACTCATAGTTATAAGATAAATATATGCAGCTTTTGGATACCAAAAAGATTTTAAAATAATAATCCTGTATCCATCTAAAAGGTCATTCACATTTCATGGGTAATAATGGAGAGTCTTTTATGTCGAGAATTATTGTTTGTTCAAAAGCGTGCGTTGTTTCTCATTCAATGTATTCTTACCCAGCCAATTGCTCAGTGATGCTTGTTTGGTTTTAAATGGTTTTAAATTTGCGATGTTAGATTAAGTCGTGTTTTGTTTTGTTTTGTTTTTGGGGGGGGGGGGGGGGGGTTTGGGGTTTTTTTTTTTGCTGTGTTTTTTATTTTTTTATTTTATTTTATTTTTTTATTTTTTTTTTTTTTTTTGGGGGGGGGGGGGGGGGGGGGGTAGGCCACACGACAAGCAGATTTTTATAGATTTTCTTTTGTTCGTAGATTTTTGTTTAATGTAAGCTTTCATTCTTATTTCAAAAGGTCAGAGGGAACAATGAGAACACGGACGAACGCTTTTCGCATTTTACCAATTACGAGAGGGTGGAGTCGCAGAATGAGAAGGTACTTGATTAATAGAGAGGCACAGTTGACGTTCCAGTCACCAAAACTAAGTATTTTAAAACTTGTCGGCAATGTTTTGATATAGGCGTTTACAAACGCATGGTGCCGTGCACACTGAAGGGGTGATTGCGTCTTTTCTTTGGTGGTCGTGACTTGCAAGTCATTCGTTTGTCTTTTCTGTTAGACCAGGCGGAAGAAGAAGACTTGTGAACCGGCTTCCAAACCCTTTGTTGCTTTTTTTACACTATAAAAGAATACAAAAGTGCTTCGTATGTGTCCAGAAATGTTATCGCTCATCATTTCTTACAAATAATGGTGTTAGCAGACTAAGATCAAGAGTTTAGAATCTCAAACGTTTGAACGATAACCGCTTTACACAAATCTAGTCTTTTATAGCCATTATTATTGCTTTTTACACACACGGGCATGGAGGGCAAGAAAGAAGGCTCTTCACTAGTCTTTATCCATTCTACATACATCCTCATGACTCGTCCACCTTCTGATCTCTCCTCGTCAGATGCAAAGCGCCGACTGGGTGGGGTTCCTGGCCTCCCATAGTGGGCAGGGTGGCACTTACTCTGTCTTATATCCCCTTATGTTATCTGTTTTCCAATTTGCTTTCTGTTTTTGTCTTGGAATGAGATTACTTGGTTTTGCCCTGGCCCTGGTCGTAGTGCTTGGCTGGGAGGGAAACAGTCAAATGCATAGTTATTGTTTTGGGAAATGATATTTTTTCCTTGTAAATCATCTGTTATTTATTGGTGTATTTGTTATTTTGAATGTATAATGTAAGAATTAGAATGTATTCCTCTTAGTGGGATCTTGTGCTGGTGTCTGGGTGCGACATTTAGGTGATCTCAAACTAAGTACATTGATGATGTGCCCTTGGAGTCTACATCTGTTCTCTATTTGAACCTTTCCCTTTGTCTTACTTTTAACCCAAGTCCTTTAAATTCTACATCTAAAATCTTTTTACTATCCAATTTTTTTTTCCTTTTTTACTAGCGCTGATATGAGCTAAGTGTGTTGCAAGCGCCGTAAAAGCCATAAAAACATAAACAAAGCGCCGAGTCTTCCATTGCCCAGTGACACGATTCTAGAGTGGTTTTACATCTATCCACACGTTCCCAACGAGAACTCAAGGAATTCAGTCGAGAATCATAAGAGGCCAATGTAACCATTAAACTACCCCGGCTAATCCATCTTATTGATTTCCACCATCGGACTTTTATTGAAACTTGTGTTTCGCTGTGACTTCGAGGTACGATCGAGCTACGATCGAATTTCCTTACGACATGACCTATTTGACTAAAGGCCTTTCACTCAAATGATTTATGGATCAGACAGCTTCGGTAATTCATTCTTTCAATTCTAAGCTGTAATGGATCTCCGTGAGCCAGGAGCGATATCTGTGGTACTTTTGTAGTCTGTTGTCGATGTTAGTTTTGTTCAGATCTGAATTAAGAGTGACTTGGAAGTCTCTCTCTCTCTCTCTCTCTCTCTCTCTCTCTCTCTCTCTCTCTCTCTCTCTCTCTCTCTCACACACACACACACACACACACACACACATACTCCCTCTCTCTCTCCCTCTCTCTCCCTCTCCCTCTCTCTCCCTCTCTTCCTCCCTCCCTCTCTCCTTCTCTCTCTCTCTCTCTCTCTCTCTCTCTCTCTCTCTATCAATCTCTCGAATGTCTTAATCGTTTTTTTAAATCAAGTACACAGACCGATTCGCAGAATAGGCTTCATCCAGGTTCTAAAGGTTAATAATATTAAGCAAAGATCACATTATGTTTGGAGAAATCGTCGATAAAGCTTATTCTTTTAATTTGTATTGCTATAATATGATACTTTTTGTATTATGTGCTATGCTTCATTTCACGACATAGACTACAACACTGATGCACTGGTCTGGAACATGTAACTTTTCTTTGAATCGGATTGTATAGGATTGCCAAATGATATTATCGAATGCTTTAAACACTTAAGTCATTCATGTTTAGTGACTTCTCTTCTCCTCCTCCTCCTACTACTCTCCCTGCTCGTTCTCAATCCCACTCCTGATCATTCTTCTTCTTCTTCTTCTTCTTCTTCTTCTTCTTCTCCTCCTCCTCCTCCTCCTCCTCCTCCTCCTCCTCCTCCTCCTCCTCGTACTGCTAAGTAAATCAGATTCTGGCATAGTGCATTTAAAGCGTAAGGAAAAAAACTAACGTAGTAAATTATGTAAAGAAAGAAAGTAAAAGAAAATTTTGTGTGAAACGAAGTCAAACCTAATTCACACTATTGATGCTATGCGTTAAGTTAAATATTCACAACAGTTGCCAGCGGGTATACAGCACTAACACACAAAACTATGTCAATTTTGAAGTTTATAGTCTGAATTATATAATTTAGTGAGAACTAATCACCAAAATGCCTGTCTAAAAACATTAAGAAAGACTTGAGTGACGTCAATTTCGTTCCTTCTCTGAATAATCACTATTCGTAATTTGTCATATCTGAAGACAATTTCTCATTATTAGTCACTGTCACCAAGTTCCTGTTTAAAAAACAAAACAAACAAAACAAATAACGGTTACGGTCTGTTACCTTGCATTGGCCATTTTACGTGAAACTGACCAACGGCTAGTCGGTTAAATGGACACACACTGGACACATGGCTATATCATTGTATGCATAATGTAGGTCTAGAAGAGTTGAGTATAGCATACACAATCAGAGGATCAAGACAAAATCTGAGCTGTCCGTCAAGGGGGGACAATAAACACATTCCCATTCAGTGGTCGTCAATATTGTGTCACCGTTACAGTCACGCCCTTGTGTATATTATTAATACCTTAATTTTGAATACAATGATGTATTGCGTGTACTATTGGAAAATCGTCACATTCGTTACGACACAACCAACAATTTTATCATTCTAGTTTCTTTTGCACATCCCAAAATTTAAAGAAAATTTGTTGTTATAGCTATAAAAACTTGACACTGTATTATAGAGCTCATTTTGCTGAACGATATTGTGTATAGAATGTACTTGTTGGTTTTCTGTTTGAGTAAGAAAAGTCTATTTTTGTGTTGGGTGGGCGTGACGTTTTGGGGGAAACTCTGAAAGTGGGTGGTAAGGAGAGAGTTAATATCCAAGTTTGGTTCTGTTGGGGAACTAACTTATTCATCGCCTCGAGCACAGTGATAATCATTATGATATCGGTAATAGTGATTACGATGATGATGATAATGATAATAACGACGATGCGATGTGTAGGATATAATATGATATATCATGAAATTTAGTATTAACATCTCGGTTTGATTTTGTTTGGGAACTGACTTATTCGTTACCATGGGTACAGTGACAATAATAGTCATATGTATTGATAATAATGATGATAATAATAAACATAATGATAATAATAATAATAATAATAATAATAATAATAATAATAATAATAATAATAATAATAATAATAATGATGATGATAATGATAACAATAAGTAATAATAATAATAATAATAATAATAATAATAATAATAATAATAATAATAATAATAATAATAATAATAATAATAATAATAATAATAATAATAATAATAATAATGATAATACAAAAATAAATATGATGATGATAATGTGATGATGCTGATAATGAGGATGATGATGAGGATGATGATGATGATGATGATGATGATTATGATGATGATGATGATCATCATCATCATCATCATCATGATAATAGTGGTGGTGCTGGTGGTGGTTATGGTGATGACGATGACGATGATGATGATGATGATGATGATGGTGATGATGATGATGATGATGATGATGATGATGATGATGATGATGATGATAAGGAGGAGGAAGAGGAGGAGAAGAAGAAGAAGAAGAAGAAGAAGAAGAAGAAGAAGAAGAAGAAGAAGAAGAAGAAGAAGAAGAAGAAGAAGAAGAAGAAGAAGAAGAAGAAGAAGAAGAAGAAGAAGAAGAAGAAGAAGAAGAAGAAGAAGAAGAAGAAGAAGAAGAAGAAGAAGAAGAAGAAGAAGGAGGAGGAGGAGGAGGAGGAGGAAGAGGAGGTGGCGACTACATCATGGAAAAAGGCACCTGTCTTAACTTGTGCACAGGGATGTCCTTTGCATTTTCTGGATACGGCTTTTAGGTCATATTAAATAATTAAACATGTGACAAGATCGATTGCTCTTGACATCTCTACATAATTCTGTCCTCTTTTGTCTATTTTCCTGTTCTGATCGACTCTCCCAGCATATTCTTTTACTGATATTAAGATAAGATTCAAGCGTCTCAAAGGCCGTAAACCCTATATAGAAGAGAGGGAAAATAATAACAAACAAAAATGAACTAATAAAAAAAATAGTCACCTCAACACAAAACACCTGGCCGTTAACAGCGTTGTCTCTGTCCGGAAAAAAAATTGTAATATCTCCTGACAGGCGTCATGTCTCGTACTACATGTTACGTGTTGCTGTTGGTTAGGGACCCCTTTTAAAGCGCTTTGAGCACATTTAGTGGATATTGCTCTGTATAAAAGCTCCATTTTTAATATAGAAAAAATGTATTGTAACCTAATATATAAAAACATCCATTTATTATGGATAATATAAAGCCAAAATATGATCAATGCTAATTCCAAACATATGTCTCTGTCATTTTTTTTGGTTCGAGTAAACCCTGGCAACGTATTGTTGGCTATAAATTGACAGGCGGTATTCTGTTTTCCTTTCACTTGACGTCATAACTCACCGACTTCACCAAAACGAGCCACAATTGTGATGCAATTTATTGGGCTCTGTACTAGGACTTCATATACCCTATGTCACTGCCTCTGTAGATTCGTAGTCCGTTATCTCCTTATATATTATGAAGCAGTTTAGGTGTGCATCTCCAAATAAATAATAGATGTAATTGAGCGGCTTTGTGGTCTTGTGGTTTGACACTCGGCAGGTCCATGGTTCGAAACCTGCTCTGGGAGGCTCAAAGTCGAGTCCTTGGAAAAGGCTCTATTCTCACGTTTTCTCGCGTCACACGTGTAAAATGAGTACCTTGTCGTTATACCCGTTGTTCCTGTTGAAAAAATGGCATGTTACGTTCTACTATTAAGTGTCTCTGTTGGATAAAGAACCCTATAAAGCGCTTTTAGCACATTTAGTGGATATTGCTCTATATAAAAGGCTCAAATTGTGATAAAGAAATTCAGTTTTGTCCTCAAAGGATTAAGAAGTCAATGTATTATTTCTCTGGCCCTGGTTTGGTATGTGGGATTACCGGTACGGTTTGAGATTAACTCTGGACTAACGTAAAGTTTCGTAGTATTTCATTGTGTGAAATGCTGACTGAGGCCTTTATTATAATTAGTGTCGAGCGGAAGTCTCGATGATACCTCAAGTCATCGGCCACCAACACTCAAAACTTCCCGAACTCGATGACCAAGGAAAAGTCGGGAATTCCCGAGAAGTAGCACTTCAACTGAGCTTTGGATGGCTTTTTTGTATTAAAACTTAAAATACATTAAATAAATTCACTTTGTATAATAATAAAACATTGATACCTATAACCATTTTGATCTATTTACGACGTTTGTGTTTTGTTAGCTGTTTAAAATATGATATAACGTCAATACCCAATACCAATGACTAGGTATTGAATGAAAGCACCGATGACTAGAGTGATTCTCGAGACTTTTTTGAGTCTCGAGACTCAAAAAAGCATCGAGACGCAAAAAAGTCTCGAGCTTCGCTGGAATCATCGCCGACGAGAGAGGGGTGAACAATGCAGATAGTACACATTGTTAGTAACGCGTGCGTCGCTCGCGCAGTATAGTCTCGAGACTCGGGACTCGGGACTCAATACGAGAAGCATCGACGACCAAGATTCTCGAGACGAGAAAAGCATCGAGAACTAAGTGGAGGTCGGGAAGTTCTCAGTCGTCGATGACCTGACTTCTCAAAACCTAAAGCATCGTTGACCTTTTGGTGACCCGGATGCCCTCCCCTAATTATAATTGTTATGTAGCCTACCAACCGCAGTACATAAAATAACTGACAGGGAAGACGCTCCTTGGTTGCCAATCATCAAGTAATTGTTTATTCAAGCATTTTAAATCATAATATATCACAGACTTAGTAATATTAAACATGCAGTATAGACATATACATAAACAGAAATATACGTTATGTAATATAACGTCAATGCACAAGTGTAGTTAACTAATGATACGAATATAATGTATTCTATTAATATATTTAGTTGTGCCATAATTTAGAAATAACTAAATGTAATTAAGTGTATTATTCATGGAAGTAAATTATAAGTTATTGCAAAGGGCAATAACTCAATGATAACAATACACCATAACACCTCCCTTCTAGCCTGAAGGATACTGAAGGTTTAACCATCAAAATATTAACATAGACACACATGATGTAACAGTCCGCTTAAAACACTATTTCAAAGTTAATTTGAAATTCTATTACACCATAACACCTCCCTTCTAGCCTGAAGGATACTGAAGGTTTAACCATCAAAATATTAACATAGACACACATAATGTAACAGTCCGCTTAAAACCCTATTTCAAAGTTAATTCGAAATTCTATGTTACACATCCAGAAGATCGCCGTTACGATTAACATTTAAAAGTCCGTACGAACAATACTATTTCAAATGTCCGGTGATCACATACACTATATCAAGTCCATTTGACAGTCCATGCACTGGAATAATCTGTTACAAGAACGTGAGTCTCGTTGTCACAATTATAATATAACCACTATGTTAACTACTGTGGCGTGTGCGCAGTTGTTCGACGTGTCTTCTCAAAGTAGGACCATCCGGCACGATTTTCACATCGAACATTCGGTTTCCAATCACTGATGCTACAATCGCTGGCACCCACTTGTCCCTACGCCCCCTCTGAAAAGACAGGGCATAGCACTGGCTGTTCACTGTGAACTTAGTTTTCCTAGACGAGCGAAGATTTACACGGCTGTGGGGCAGGAGCATATCTATCTTCGCCCGTATCTGTCGACCAATCAGAAGTTCGCTTGGGCTATAGCCACTGCACAGGGGAGTTCTCCGGTACTGGATCAAGAACTCGTGTAAGGCCTCACTGGTACTGAGGCTGGACTTCCTTAGCGACTTTTTAAACGACTGTACCAGACTCTCAGCTGCACCGTTGGTCTCTGGATGATACGGGGCTCCCTGTAGGTGTTGAATACCCGGCTCTCACAGAAACTGGCAAACTCAGCTGACGAGAAGCACTGCGCATTATCAGTGACGATGGTATGCGGGTAGCCAAAATGCGCAAAATCCTCGTCCAGCTTTTGAATTGTCGCCTTCGTGGTGATGGATGTCATCTGGTGGACACACGGATATTTGGAGTATGCATCCACCATCACGAGCCAGTTGTGTCCTTTGAAATTCACGGCGTGGTCGATATGGACACGTTCCCATGGTTTGTCGGGCATAATCCATGGCTGTTTTGGAGGCAAAGGTCGGGCCGCATTCCATTTGACCTTTGTCACCGTCTTTACTCGTTGATGTTGACTTCTCTTCCGACAGGCAGACTTTATGTGGCCCTTAATGCCGCAGTGGTGGCAAAGGGCTTCCTTGAATCGACAGGCATCACTCGAGTGGTTCCCGAAGCACCGGTAACATCGGGTTTTCTGATTCCCGTTCTCCGCTGATTTTGATTGGCGGTTGATCTCTGGAGACGGTTCGTTATTCGCCGTGGGCAGTTTACGAGCCGGATTTCGATTGGGCTGGAACTTAAACACATCGGCATTTGATGTGCCGACCGTCTCTCTGGCAACTTTTCCAGCCTCCTCCACTTCCGCGTCTGTCACGACGGACAGTCACGTCCTGATGATGCTTCCACGTCTGTCACGACTGACAGTCACGTCCTGATGATTCTTCCACGTCTGTCACGACTGACAGTCACGTCCTGATGATTCTTCCACGTCTGTCACGACTGACAGTCACGTTCTGATGATTCTTCCACGTCTGTCACGACTGACAGTCACGTCCTGATGATTCTTCCACGTCTGTCACGACTGACAGTCACGTCCTGATGATTCTTCCACGTCTGTCACGACTGACAGTCACGTCCTGATGATTCTTCCACGTCTGTCACGACTGACAGTCACGTCCTGATGATTCTTCCAAAACAGCCAATGGATAGTCTTCCCTCTCAGCAAGTCGAAACGTCGCTGTACATACACGTCCGACTCCGCTGGTAAGTTGTCCTTGCTGTCCGATACAGCAAGATAAGTAGGTCACGGCAGGTTCTCCTCGCACGTCTGACACGGCAGAGCAGTCACGGCCTCTCCCTCGCTCGTCTGGCACGGCAAGGCAGGCAGGTCCCCCTCGCTCGTCTGGCACGGCAAGGCAGGCAGGTCCCCCTCGCTCGTCTGGCACGGCAAGGCAGGCAGGTCCCCCTCGCTCGTCTGGCACGGCAAGGCAGGCAGGTCCCCCTCGCTCGTCTGGCACGGCAAGGCAGGTAGGTCCCCCTCGCTCGTCTGGCACGGCAAGGCAGGCAGGTCCCCCTCGCTCGTCTGGCACGGCGAGGCAGGTAGGTCCCCCTCGCTCGTCTGGCACGGCGAGGCAGGCAGGTCCCCCTCGCTCGTCTGGAACGGCAGGGCAGGCTGGTCAAGGTGGGCAGGCTGGTCAAGGTGGGCGGACAGTCCCCTTCGCACGTTCTTCCTTCGTCCGGAGGCAGACCAGGGCAAGGCTCGTCCTTCTTCGTCCGGAGGTAGGGCAGGGCTGTCCCCTTCGTGGGTTGGCAGTCCTTAAAAGGCAAAAGGACTGTGATTTCATGTGACCCACAGCTGGAATCCTCGTCGCCACTGTTATGTACCAACCGCAGTACATAAAATAACTGACAGGGAAGACGCTCCTTGGTTGCCAATCATCAAGTAATTGTTTATTCAAGCATTTTAAATCATAATATATCACAGACTTAGTAATATTAAACATGCAGTATAGACATATACATAAACAGAAATATACGTTATGTAATATAACGTCAATGCACAAGTGTAGTTAACTAATGATACGAATATAATGTATTCTATTAATATATTTAGTTGTGCCCATAGAATTAAACGAATGAGAATACGTACGAAGCCTAAAAAGTGTCCACCAATGAAAGCATTCAGCGCCATTTTGTTGTTGGCTGAGAATGTAGTAATTACCATTCATTCGGTATCTATGTCAACATAACGACACAAGAAAAACAACAAACAATATAAAAATCCACAATAAAATGTTTCAGAACTGTTGCGTATATTTATGACACAACGAAGCTGTCAAAAAATGAAGTTAGAGAATGTGTGTAATCATGTATTATAATAACCTGTAATGTGTTTTCCAACCACCACATCATCTACTACTACAACCACCACCACAATATCATCACTAACACTACTACTACAACCACCAGCCCCACATCATTATCACTACCACTACTACTACACCACCACCAGCACATCATCATCACTACCACTACTACAATCACCACAACCACATCGTCATCACTACCACTACTACTGCAACCACCACCACCTTATCATCATCATCATTACCACTACTACCACAACCACCACCACCACTACTACTACAACCATCACCACATCACTACCTCAACTACTACAACCACCACCACAATAGCATCACTACCACTACTACTACAACCACCACAACCACATCGTCATCACGACCACTACTACTACAACCACCACCATATCATTACCATTACTACTACTACTACAACCACCACTACCACCATATCATTACCATTACCACTACTACTGCAACCACCACTACCACCATATCATCACCATTACAACTACTACTACAACCACCACAACCACATCATCATCACTACCACTACTACTACAACCACCACCACATCATCATCACTATCACTACTACTACAACTACAACCACCACCACATTATCATCACTACCACTACTACTACTGCAACCACCACCACCATATTATCATCATTGAAATATATATTTTTTTAAATTGAGCTTTATATAGTGCAATATCTACTAAATGTGCTCAAAGCGTTTTACAAGGGGTCCCTGGTCAACATTTAACATGTAGGACGGGACATGACGCCTGTTAGGCGATATTACAATTTTTCGGACAAAGACAACTCTGTTAACGGCCAGGTACTCATTTTACACCTGAGTACGGTGAGAGAATGTGAGTAAAGAGCCTTTTCCAAGGACTCAACTATGCGCCGAGCGCGAGGCTCGAACCCAGGACCTTCCGATCCGGAAGCGAGTGTCATACTACTAGACCACATAGCCGCATCATTACCACTACTACTACAAACACCACCACCACATCATCATCACGACCACTACTACTACAACCACCACCACCACCATATCATTACCATTACCACTACTACTACACCCACCACCACATCATCATCACTACCACTACTACTACAACTACAATCATCACCACCACCACATCATCATCACTATTACTACTACAACTACAACCACCACCAACACCACATCACCTCACTAACACTCAGTACTACAATCAATACCATTAGGTTTTGGAGCTTTACTTCATTTGAAATAAGGAAACTTCGGTATTGTATTTGGCATTGTGTTTATATATCATAATATAATTCTAATCAGTTATCTATTTAGAACTAGATACTATAGATAGTATGCAGATGACGTCACTCAGGCCTTTGTTATTGTTTTTGCCATCCGCGTTTGTGAGTTGTTCTCACTAAACTGTATTAACCAGACTATAAAAGTTCATGGTTACACAGAGCTTATGTGTTGGTCCATTATACTTCCGGATGGCAATGTTGTGAACTCCTTGGCCAAGCGCATTCTATCTATACAATATGTATGCCAAATACCACCCCAATTCCCCTTTTTTGTGTGCGGGAATTCCTCTTTCGGCATTGAAATTGAGTGTGAGAGAGTCATCACTACACACATAAACAACAGAAACAATTTAAAAAACAAGACTATGACGCGCAACCACTCACACACGAGGCTATACTATTTATCCTTTTCTCTATATAGAATAGGACAAGACAAACAATAGCTTGACTCTCGCTACACTTCGCATTGATGTTTGTCGTCTCACGAGTTCAACTCTCGGTCGACCTGTCAATATTCCTTTTTGCCTCGGAAGTAATCATTAATAGAATGTTGTGTGGTTTTGACCGTGAAGAAAACATTAAGAAGTCACATTTATATCATTTTAGAGAGATCGTTTTGAATAATTTTGAGTTAAACGAGCGAGCAGCAACTTGTTTTCATGAACGGCCGATCAGCGCTTGTTTACTATAGTAACGCGATTCCCAGCCAACATCAAAATGGCGGATATTTTTCTCATCGAGGCCGCTGGTTGGTTAGCCAATAAGAGCACCGTACGGTTTCCATTGGGTAAATTCCTTGGTTGTGCCATAATTTAGAAATAACTAAATGTAATTAAGTGTATTATTCATGGAAGTAAATTATAAGTTATTGCAAAGGGCAATAACTCAATGATAACAATACACCATAACACCTCCCTTCTAGCCTGAAGGATACTGAAGGTTTAACCATCAAAATATTAACATAGACACACATGATGTAACAGTCCGCTTAAAACACTATTTCAAAGTTAATTTGAAATTCTATTACACCATAACAATAATTATGGCTGTGACGTGTTTGGCTGTTAGTTATTTATGCTCGGGTCCAGATTGGTCAATTCTGACATGAAAATTAATAATAATAATAATAATAATAATAATAATAATAATAATAATAATAGTAATAATAATAATAATAATAATATAATAATAATAATAATAATAATAATAATAATAATAATAATAATGATAACAATAATAATAATAATAATAATAATAATAATAATAATAATAATAATAATAATAATAATAATAAAAATAATAATAATAATAATAATAATAATAATAATAATAATAATATACTTTATTCATCCAAAAAATGGAAATTCGTTTACAGACGTGGCATGCATAAAAAATGTATAAACACAAAGTTGAGAATCTATGGCGCAAATTCAGATTTCAAAACACAATGGCGCCTGTATGAAATTCAAACATGTATATATAGCTCATCTCGCGGCTGCTTCTTTCTACGAAAGGGCGTCACATTGCTTCAGTACAAAATACAATATCGAACCAGTGAAATAGCATTGAGAGTTCTTGCTTTTGCGAGTTGTTGATAAATCCGATTGATCTCATACTTTTTTGCCAGCCAAAATAATGAAGAGGTCTTACCCTCTTCAATTCAGGAGATTGTTAAGTGGTTGAGTTTACTTATAACATAACACTTTTTGAAACTCCAAGACGCTTTGTGCCATACTCTGGAAAAAAAAACCCATATTTTAAAATTTGGCCAGAAAACTCGTCCTTCAAATTGTGATCGATTTTTGAAAGCCGAGTTTTCTGGCCAAATTTTAAAATATGGCTTTTTCAAGAGTACGGCAGCATTGTTGTTGCAGCTCTATTTATTGGTGAATACCATACATAGTGTATCTTGTTAGATTATCTTCAATTTATGAATTAACTTTTCAACTGCGGGGGTAAATTTCGTTCAAGTCATACTATTCTATAAACGAAGGCCTAAACATTTTCACCACTTGGGCTGAGTCGGATCGATATCACTGCTCTTAAAGTGAAAACTGCAAGTTCTGGTGTTATTTTAAAATAGATTCGAACTACGCTTGCCAAGGGTTAACGGTCCCCTCCCAGTGCCTTCCCTTTTTGATAAAATTACATGGATTATTATGTAGTGAAATATAAATTGGATTGAACATGTCGCCAGGCTTAGATAATTTGAAACAGATAAGGCAGTTGTTGGAATTCTAAAGGTACGCCAGGTTGTCTGGGCGATAAGCTAGTTGAAAATGTAGTATTTTGATGTGTGCTTGTATTTCTGTGTCCCTTTGCTTTGGTTTCTCGCTTGATATTGGGAAAATGTATTCTAAAAAGGTTCTAAAGGTTTTGTATCTTCTTTATATATATATATATATATATATATATATATATATATATATATATATATATATATATATATATTTCAAAATAGCTGTGGGTGGAATCCTCATTGACTGGGAAACGGTGTGCGATCCTGAACCCCCCCTTGGCCTGTGGATTTTCTTTATCTGTCAACTGTCTTGCTATCTCTTCTTTCTACAGTATGTTTTTATCCCATTAAATCACTCGTCTTTTCCACGTTGCTTTGTATCGTTATTCCAGATGGGACTTTAGTTTTGTTTGGTTCCTGTCTTGAGTATTTTTACTGAGAAGAAAACAATCATGGGTTTAAGTTAATATGAGGGATTTTTTTTTTCCGTATACATCCACGATGTTATGATATTGTAAGGTTTTTGATATTTTACTATGCATTTTATTAATAAATTAAGGAGTAGGCACCGGTGTAATATAAAGATCTGAACAAGTCACAAGAAAGAAAAAAATCCAAAAAAATCAATCGACCCTTTTAATGGGAGCGATCTATATTCAGGTTCACGTGTATCCGCGTCATCGACCACATGATTTGTTGCTATCCAACGATTGGCTATTTCTGAATAAATGCAAACACGCTGCTTTGTTTACAAAAGTTGTCAAAATACTCATTGGTCAAGCTGACAAAATGCCATATTGTGATGTTGGATATTTCGAAAATTGGGAACACTTTTTATTATGTAGCATTTTGAGCACATTTAGCAATGTGACCAATGACTCGAGCACATGAAAAGATAATACAGATCCTCCCCCCCCCCCCCATAGTCCTTAAACAACGTCAAACTCCCATAA
Source organism: Berghia stephanieae (assembly GCF_034508935.2). Taxonomy (NCBI): domain Eukaryota; kingdom Metazoa; phylum Mollusca; class Gastropoda; order Nudibranchia; family Aeolidiidae; genus Berghia; species Berghia stephanieae. The sequence continues at coordinate 49,846,916 of NC_088362.1, forward strand.
ACAAAACACAATTAACTCTCTCAAATCCACCCCCATTGAAAACCTAACAAATTTGTTCGATTTTGCATGCATATGAACTCGAGAGAGTTTAACAATCCTTAACCGTTGTAAATCTCCTAAAACCAAAACAAAGCTTTGCGGTAGGAGTGAACAATTTTTTGATATAATGCATTAGTTCTTCGGTTAAACCACATTATCCTATCATGTCTGAGATCCGGATATAGCGTATGAGGCGGTATTTCATAACGAATCGGTGACATGACAAAGTTTTATTGTATTCAAACATTGTCCAGGGACGCCGATGTCGGCGATATAAGCGAGATCTGTAATGTTCCAGCGGTATAACGAGTTTTTACTGCGTGTATTGTTATAGTTTATGATTTTAAATGTTCTGGAATGTTCATGACTATAATTTTCCTGTATAGATCCTGTCATCCCCTCACCATTGTCATTACTGTCGGTTGGAAACACATCAAGCGGGGGCTGCTGTCTAGGCATTGGGGTGTGTAGGATCTATTGTATTTAATCACTGAAGCTTGTTGTGACAAAATAAAGACATTATGACGATAATGTAATAACAACACAACATGTTAAAAGAAATGCCAGATGAATTTAGAGAGCTTACAGGGTTCAATATTATTATTTTAAATCACCGTGATGCCGGTGTTCAACAATGATTACTTGTGGTGGACACCATAATATACATACCAGAAAATAGGATGGTAGGCTAGTCTTTTTAAAGGCTGGAGTAGTAATGTTGAACCAAAGTGACGTATTTAATGGGGATATTTTGAAATGTCTATTATTGTAGTATTGTTTGTTTGTTTAAGGGGTTGATATTTTTAAATGTTTTTTGTTGTCGTTGTTTTGGTTTGTTTGGTATTTTCTTTTCTTATGTTGTTTTTTTTTTAGTCTATTTTGTTAGGGGTTTTTTTTTGTTTGGATTTTCTTCTCACGGACTTTTTAGTTTTAATTCAACAAGTAAAAACTTGTGCTACAAACTAAAGTCAACTTTGTTTTATCATCTAGTTTATTTGTGACAAAGACTGTAGAATTTGGATAAAGTACGTAATGCATTACTCAGTTAAAATTAGGAAGGCCCTCTTTATCATTAATAAATATAGAAGTAAATGCAGTGATGCCTAAGTATATTTCTTAAGAGGAAGGTGATTGATCTGACATGAAAACGTTCTTCATTATGCATTTCCATCTAGCATTTTAAAACAGATAATATCTTTATAGATAGTATGCGCTTGGCAAAGAAGCTCACAACTTTGCCATCCGGAAATATCATAAACCAACACTCAAAACTGTGTGTAACCTTGAACGTTTATAGATAGTATGCAGATGACATCACTCAGGCCTTTGTTATTGTTTTTGCCATCCGCGTTTGTGAGTTGTTCTCACTAAACTGTATTAACCAGACTATAAAAGTTCATGGTTACACAGAGTTTGTGTGTTGGTCCGTTATACTTCCGGATGGCAATGTTGTGAACTCCTTGGCCAAGCGCATTCTATCTATAGTCTGGTTAATGCAGTCTAGTGAGAATTTCTCATAAACGCGGATGGCAAAAAAACAATAATAAAGACCAGAGTGATGTCATCTTTATTCTATCTATAAAGCTGTAAATTGAGTGCCTTCCATTTCCTCTTCGGTCTGTTTTGCCCTACATTTGACCTTTCCTCTCAGTCGGTCTCTTGTTTTATCATAGTAAAGTGAATGCAACTCACTCGTTTTAGTTGCCGAACCGTACAGGAATCGAACACGAACTTTTTATCTCGGAATTAAAATTCCTTTCAAGTTCCTACCAACAAAGTGAAACAACACACTGAGTTTCTTTGTTATTGTTTTTATAACATCTTTGGACGATCAGTTCTCACTCAATAAATGTTTGAATATTAATATAAACGCTTTAGGTTACACGTAGTTTTGTTTGCTGGTATGTCCCATGTGTTTGCTGTGAGTAAATATCAGAAATGTATAGATAGTTCGAAGATGACGTCATTCATGTCTTTGTTATTGTTTTTGTGCTATCCGCGTTTATGAGTAATACTCACTGAACTGTATTAACCTGACTATAAACGTTCATGGATACACACAGTTTTGTGTGTTGGTCCGTTATACTCCCGGATGGCAATGTTATGAGCTTCTTAGCCAAGCGCATACTATCTATAGTGTCTATGACACACTGGTTATTCACGAGCAGGAAAGGCAATAGGATTCACTAGTCGTAACGTCACTTCCTTCCTAATGACGCATGGTAACTTAGTAACACTGGCTCTAAACTATCGGAACAATGGCGGACGCCCTATGAAATATTTCTCCGGCGAGCATAAAAGCGTATCCAGAGTGAAAAAAAAACATAAATTTGATCTTGTTTTGACTTTTACACATTCTGATCACAAGACATATGAAAAGTTCTAGCCAGCTTGAAGAATAAAAAGTAATGATTTTCTTTGTTTAGAACCAAGATGGCCGCCGTTGCCAGGCGGCGTGACATCAGACTATTGTATCCAATTGAATGCACTCTTTGCAGCCTAACTCTCCACACATTTAAAAATGAGAAAGTTACCCCGAGAATATTTTCCTCTGAGAACATTGAAATAGCTTCTTCTTTTTCTTCCTTTACTTGCTGCCCACCTTTGATGTATCGTCGCAAGTTTTACACAAACAATATTTAACATGACATAGTTCTAGATTGTAGAATTCTTATAAAATGATCCAAATCATGTGCTTCCACCGCGTATTCAGTGAGGTCAATCCAAAGTTGAATTGTTGGTTGTATAAAGGATTGTATGTGACTTTGTAATTTCGAGCTAGGTCTTGATTGGAGTTCGTTAGTTTCGACATCTACCAGACCTTTGAGCACCTTAAAAAACGTTGTTACTTTAGCTCTTTTTCTTCTTTCTTCGAATATTGTCCACCCCAGGTTCTTAACAATACCATTTTAATGACAATGTAGGCCTCTCTACTTCAAATGTTAAAAATTCGTAGATTTCAGAGGAAAAAAATAGAACTGACTCCAATTAACTTTACAGTTATCTCACACCAGTGCCTGCTCTTGATTCGCCACTTAAAAAAAAAATTAATGACACTCGCTTTCGGATCGGAAGGTCCTGGGTTTTAGTCTTTTGTAAAATGAGTACATGGCCGTTGACAGTGTTGTCTCTGTAAAAAAATGTCATATCGCCTAACAGGCGTCATGTCTCGTTCTATATGTTACGTGTTGCTGTTGGTCAGGGATCCTTTTTAAAGCGCTTTGAGCATGTTTAATGGATATTCCGCTTTATAAAAGCTCAAGTTTTTGTTGTTGTTGTTTTTTTAAAAAATATAGATATCGAGTCTAGTATATTAGAATAATTTTGCGTCAACCAATCTAATATTACACGCATCTACCCAAGCATATCTAGCTATGACGAGACTTCAAACGTGCGCTCCATTCTTTACTAAGTCTGTTCACACCTCTTGACCCTTTGATACGAAACTCCAGTCAAAGGCTGCGGAGCATGGCATAGTCGTATGTAACTTAAGATTTGTGAAGATGATTTATTTACAGAATGATAACCAGCAAGGTGTTAGAGATCTAACAAATATATATTCTATGGGCAACCAGACAATCACTGTGTTTGCTCTCCACGAAACACTTTGGGACCATCATGGGCGTGGCAATCAAATAAAACACTTTGCAACCAACTAGATGTGTGTATTGATGGATGGATGGATGGATGGATAGACGGATGGATGAATGAATGGATGGATTGATGGATGGACGGATGAATGGATGGATTGATGGATGGATGGATGAATGAATGGATTTATGTATGTATGTATGTATGTATGTATATATGTATCTAAGGATCGACCAACATTGGAATATACAATTTGTAAGGAATTCGAGGCCGTCATCAATGTTTCGACGATGGATTGTTTACCGACTAGTGTTTTCTCAGCGTGAAGCACACATTACAAAAGATTCGATAAATTATTATTATTACTATTATTATTATTATTATTATTATTATTATTATTATTATTATTATTATTATTATTATTATTATTATTATTATTATTATTATTATTATTATTATTATTATTATTATTATTATTCAATATCACGGAAAGTTATTCCAGGGTATGTTGACATATAAGTATGCAACACGCACATACACACACACATACGGACACACATACGCACGCACACACACACACACACACACACACACACACACATCTTTACAGACAAATTTAGATATTGGTAAATACGTAGATACAGGTTAATAAACTACATATAATATTCATACACACAACATCACATGCATAAACACACACACACACACACATACAATCAACTAATACACCGAGAACCTTACACTACACACAACACGGTTGACCAAACACAGCTTATGACTCTATTATATCCAATATATTATCCATTTAAGTTACCGTGGCCGCCCGGCCTACCCCCAATAAGGCCGACACAATCCATCCTTGTTATCGTTCTTTTACGACCATAAAACGCCAACAACAACATCCATCGTTTATTTTTATTCCATTTTGTGAAGAGATCACGTTGACACAGGTCATGTCCATCGGAATGCACAGCATGTACTTCTCTGCCAAATAGTCTGATACCCATCACTTCTGAGAGAAGGGATGATATGGAGATTGAGGGAGGCTGCTGAGATGGAGAATAGGAGTGATCTTTGCTGATCAAAATGTATGATATGGTTCATCAAAGGCAATAGCATCCTAGACATATTTTTTTTTATCAACATCATTAGCACAAACGAAATGTCGCTATAATCAGGACTGTAACGACTACTAGATCCATCGTAACAATCATTATCATCATCATCATCATCATCATCATCATCATCATCATCATCATCATCTCATCATCATCATCACCATCATCATGTCTCGTTCTACATGTTACATGTTGCTGTTGGTCAGGGACATCTTGTAAAGCGCTTTGAGCACATTGAGTGGATATTGCGCTATATAAAAGCTCAAGTATAAGTACCATCATCATCTTCATTATCATAACCATCATCATCATCACGAGGTCCCAGTTTTGAGACTTTTTGTTATTGCCAAGATTAGGGTCATTTATATTGATCGATATTTGAAAGACGAGTTTTCTGACCAAATGTTTAAATACCTACGTGTCTTTCCAGAGCACAATTAACTGGTTAAAACCCTATCGCCACTCCAGAAGTTTCACGTCTCTGTATGTTTGTCTCGGTTATTAATTTGTAAAATCTTAACCTTTATTGGTATATCAGAGAATTTATCGCTTTTCTGGCTGGCTTAAAATCCGCATTGGATTGTACAGTGGTGTAATAATATTCACCTTATTCATCTTAACTATGCCATCCACACATCTTCATTCGTCCTTACTCTTTCATTCACCGAGTTTTGTTGATAAAGGGGGGAAACCAAAATGGCCGCAGTATCTGTCTTCGTTTAATAAATAAAAGCTTTCATTTCAATACTTATCGTTATTTTTTTCTATGTGAAAACAGGAATAAAAGAGTTGGTGTCAGGTTTAATTTGTTTAAAATAAAAGCCAAACCCCACCCAAAAAGAAATGAACTAGGCTACCCGAGTGGGTCTATTTTGAGTTGAATGAGGGCGTGTCTTGAACACGGCAAACGTTTGACAAGATAGCAACACCCTATATTCCTCAAACAAACGCACACAAGCATGCTTAACCTGTCAACTGTCGTACTCCGGAAAGCACGTCTTTAAAAATTTGGCCAGAAAACTCGTCCTTCAAATAACGATCGATTAAAATGACCCTCATCCTGGCAAAAACTCTCAAACCTGGGACCTCGCGAGGTCCCAGGTTTGATAGTTTTTGCCAGGATGAGGGTTATTTTAATCGATCGATATTTGAAGGACGAGTTTTCTGGCCAAATTTTTAAATACGTATCCTTCTTAAATAGTTGAGGGCTGTCATTTCCAATGCTTTCTATGGGTTTATTTCAACATATCTATCACGTTTCAAAGTAGAGGTTTATACACAGTGCGTTGAAAGCACATCATAACCTGCTTCATCCAGGTTTACTTTGATGAAATGTAGACTATTCATATAAAACACTACATTACATCATTATTAAAATTAGCAATGATGTGATGTTGACATAATGCATCACTCTTTTACCCTACTTCATCTTGTACTCTTGCAATACAACTGATGGGCACTCATTAGGAGCAGGTCTGACAGATGAACGCAATTGTGGGCTTAATTTAAAATTGTTGTAATGGACAATATTTTGCGCTTGTTTGAGAGTACATATTTCAAATGAGCCTATAACAATTTGGGTTATCAGACTTGCAAATAAGTAAACGTTGAATGCATCCATACATATAATAAAAACACAGTAGCGCATATTATTTCATAAAGATCTGTAAAAAAAAAGTGCTAGACAAAGCGATAAAGAAATATACATACACAAAAAAATATTTAAAATTTAGCTTTTATATAGAGCAATATCCATTAAATGTGCTCAAAGCGCTTTACAAGGGGTCCCTGGTCAACAGCAACATTTAACATGTAGGACGGGACATAACGCCTGTTAGGCGATATTACAATTTTTCGGACAAAGACAACGCTGTTAACGGCCAGGTACTCATTTTACACCTGAGTACGGTGAGAGAATGTGAGTATAGAGCCTTTTCCAAGGACTCAACTATGCGCCGAGCGAGGCTCGAACCCAGGACCTTCCGATCCGAAAGCGAGTGTCATACCACAAGACCACATAGACGCACAAGGAAGGAACAATCCCAAAAACTCGTCTTCCTCGACTGGATGACTGATTGTTTTGGGATTTTTGTTTATTGCTGTGTCTGGCACTGTTTCATATATAGTTATTCAGATCTTTATCTTATCCCAGTGCCTGCTCCCAAATTTGTCATTTCGGGGTAATAATACGCCATGCATGTAAGCCTCCGACCATTATGCCGCTGTACTTTGGTAAAAAAGAAAAAAGAAAAGCACGTATTTGAAATGTTTTCCAGTAAACTCGTCCTTCAAACATCAGTCGATTAAAATCCAGTCCCAGGTTTGAAAGTTTTTGACAAGATGAGGGTCATTTTAATCAATTGATAATTAATTTGAAGGACGAATGTTCTGGCCAAGATTTTAAAATACACGTTTTTACAGGTATGACAGTATAATTTAAATGGGTAAAAAATACCACAGCCTTCGGTAGCATGATTTGAACAAATATGACCAAAAAATAAATTTTCTTTGACAAGGGAATCATTGTTATTGGTCGTGGTGACAGGAGACGATAATGATTTGCTTCCAGTAGATTAGTATTGAATCCAAAAGGGTTAAAGTTAAAGCCATGAGTAAACTGGCAGTAGTGACTAAGAAAAATTTGGATGTAAACGAGGGTCCCAATAATTCGAGTACTCGCCTTTCAAGCAACGAGATCTGTATCGAACTCGGTGCAGTCGAGAATTCGTATTATGATCCAGCAATGAAAGGGGGATTTCTCAGACTTGCCTAGTACTACGAAAATATGGTAAAAATACGAATTTTTGGATCCAGCTACAGAACTGCATACGCCTCTTCGACTTATTGAATCTATTGAAAAGGAAAGTTTAGTTCCTCAGGACCTATATTCAGGACTTTGGAGCCTTTTTGGATCATGCTGAGGGCAAATCATTCATTTCTAAAGCTGCCTAACGTGATCTTTTTCCTTTTTCCCCTCAGAAACTACGAATTTTTGAAATTTCAAGTAGGCAGCTCTAGGTTTGCTATCTCTGGAGGAAAGAACTTTGCAACAAACTAACGTCCTATCCAAAGGGTAGCAAATAATACCTACTGTCCTTTTAATGCTGCAGAACTGGGATAAACTCCTGCTCAAGGGACCTTATGGCTGTGAAGGAAGATCAAGACAACTTGATGTAGACATCAAAGCGTTTTGAATGGATTCGATAAAACATAAGACTGTAGACTTTGGTATAGTTAGGCTTCCTACCTACGTTTTAATTATAGCTTACAGGTGTTCATATTACCAGAAAATTCTTTTCGTTATGAATGATGACAATCAAAAGGTGTTATGCAAGCTTGCCAACGTGCGTATGTGAATGTATGGGTACGTAGATGCGAGTTACCAAAATACATACACCCGTATTTACAAGTATGATAGCCGAGCGCAATTATGGACTTAATGTAATATTGTCGTAATAGACATTTTTTACAGTACTCTATAAAAAGTAACGCCTAGTAATATAAAGTTTACAGCGAATAATTTGTGATGTCGATGATGTCTTCGCCAAACAAGCAGCTTTGATCAAGGGGAAGGCCACGGGGAACATGAAGAAGAGAAAAGAGAAGTATAAAATACGGGATAAGATTTTTAAAAGTTAGCTCAAGAAAGAGAGGGATGGAAACTGATTGTCCGTGTCCTATACCCTAACCCAGTGTGAAAAAAAGGCAAGGATGACAATGATGATGGATTTGTGGCGTCAGACTATCAATTTTTTAAATTTCACTAAAATTAGATTTAAAAAAAAGAAGTATCATTTACATATTTTTGAAAATATCTTTTAATCAGAGGTAACGAAATCAGAATCGATTGAAGGGTAGAATAAAAGATTTCTTACACTCTTGTGTTTTGGAATTCGAACTTTGTTCCCAGCGCGCGCTCACCGGCTCGTTCAGAGATTGGGAACACAGGAATTCCAAAATACAAGAGTAAGAATGGTATACTTGGCATGATAGTAATGGTTATTGAATTGACACATATTGAAACTGTGTTACTACTGCTTTTGAACCCCTTGTCGTTTTTAGAATAACGTTAATAGATATGCTCTATATAAATGCTGACATTTTGAAATCAATGTGATCTTTGGGATACTTTAATCAAGAGTTCGGATTTGAGATGAGGCATCTAGGTACGGTTTTGGGTCATGGGGTTTGTAGCATGCATGCTCCAAATCTGTACGAGAGAAAAATACATTTAAAAAGCTTTTTATATTTATTTTACTGACAAAACACTTATATAAATGACACATTTAACATGTTTGATTATCATGAAATCACAATTGTACACTAGTGATAGAGGAACGTATTTTTACAGATTCAATTCATTATAGTGATGCAAATTAAAAGATTGTTTGACAAATCGTGGTAGACTACTTGGTTTCAACTTGTAAAAGGAACCAAATTCCTACACGACTGGTTAGCTTCATTTATGACAATAATATATTATTTCAAATTACATTTCATAATGACTGGTAGGGATTAATGTCGATATTTATGTTAAGTTCAAGACCTTCCGATTATAAAAAAAAAACAATTCGCCGTGAATAAGAGCTTTATATAAAAAACGAAAAGGTTTTAAGTGACAAACTCTGTATGGATTTGGGGGCGTGTACGGATTTGGGGCGACCTACCATATTATTTTGCGTACGTTTGGAAGTACATTACAAAGTTCATTACAAAAATGAGACCATAGCTAGGACTTCATATACTATAGATGTCACTGGACCATAGCCATCTAACTTTAAGTGTACTTTATGTCTGTACACTAAGGTCTTACCTTTTCTTGACTTGGTGCTCTTGGTTCATTGTTCAATTGTCCTGAGTCCTACCCACTATATATATATATATAGAAAGAGAGAGAGAGAGAGAGAGAGAGAGAGAGAGAGAGAGAGAGAGAGAGAGAGAGAAAAATATAAAAACCCATCTGTCTGTCTATCTATCTGTCTGTCTGGCTGTCTGTCTATCTATCTATCTATCGATCGATCGATGGATCTCTAACTCTATAATCTATCTCCATATATGCTATCTACGTTCGTTATACAAGCAGCGATGGTATCTTTTCTTTTTCTTTTTGTAAGAGGTTGGGTTTTAAAAAATTGAATAACTTTTTCATTTCCTTTCTTTTTTATCTTCTCATTTTCCCAACCTCTCTTATTTCTCTTTTCTGTCCCTCTAATCTCCTCTTCCTCAACCTTGTTCTGCTCCTTTTCGCTCTCATCTTTTGTTTTCTATTTCGTTCCTCGTCTAATTATTTTTTTTCTTTCTTCTCCTCCTTTCCTTCCTTCCTACTTCATTGATTTCGCCGACATAAAATTCGTGCTGCGTAAAACAAAATGATGAGTTGGATTGTTTGCATAGGAGAAGGAGACCTAAACCTCAATGAGGGCAAGACCTCATCTCCACATACAAACTCTACCATGTGAAAATCAAACAAAAAGTTTTGCCTATCGTTATCTGTATTTGCATCGTCGAAAACGATATTCCCTTTTGAGAGAGACCGGCTTAGCTCGATTTACTTTTTCTATCCAAATTAAATAATGTAGATTGAAGGTTTACCAGACAGTAACTAACAAGCTCACTGTTGAGATTTTAAAATGTAATAAACAAAAATGAATATAACAGCTTCAAAAAAAAGAACAAAATACCAAACACGGACCGTTTTGGGCTCAAAACCCTTCTTCAGCCAAACAACAAAAAAAAAAACAATAAAGGCATAAATACATTACAAAATTCCAGACCTACCAATTATCTCTGTCGTCTGGTATGAGTTTATCCCAGTTTCCATATCGTGAAACGGACAATAGCATTGCTTGCTATCCTTTGGATATGACGCTAGACTATCGCAAAGTACTTTCCGCTAAATCTAACAAGGCTCAGCTACCCATTTCCTGCTGGGTGGACAAGGGGGTCAGAAAAAAAAATCTCGACTGCACCTGGGATCGATCTTGGTTGGTCCCTTTGCGTGTGAAACGAGTGCTCTACTTACTGAGCTATCGGGACCCCCACAAGTTACGATACATTTATTTCTCCTGATAGATTATAAACATACACACGTGACCCACCACCTCAACCCGATAATAAGTCGGGATGAACGGGATTACAAGAGTGAGTTCAAAATTTAATAACTCAGAAATATGAAGTTAGCTTTTAAGAAACTGTATTCTCCCCAGTGAAACCATCTAATTCATTTTTCAACACCTAAATAAATCACTCCGCGATGAAAGCGATTTCAGTCATTGAATCATATTTAAAATGTGCCTAGGGTACCAAGATAAAGATTCGAACTCGTAGACCTTTGTCCTCGAAGCGAACCGGGCGCGTTCGATATCTGATACGTAATTTAATGTTAATAATGAATTCACGTGTAATGTGTACCGTGTTACAAAAAAGGGCCCCAGTACCCCTTAGTATGTTTTGATTCGTGTCTTTTTGTTCTTTTGTCATATTTAATTTCTTGTTTTTAAAGGGTTTGTAAAGTAAATACGTGACATCTCGGAAGTTGAAGGTGAAAAAAAAAACATTTTGTATAAATAAATAATATGACTGCCGCCGTAAAATCGTGATTTGAGAGTGTGGGTGTTGGTGTGTATGTGTGAGTGTGTTGGTGTGTATGTGTGAGTGTGTTGGTGTGTATGTGTGTGTGAGTGTGTTGGTGTGTGTGTGTGTGTGCGTCATTGCATCACCACCATTTTGTCGTTTGACAATTTCATTGGGTTGTTCTTTCACACTCTTGACATTTAAAACACGAGACGCAATTTAATTTTCCAAGATGGTGGCAATTGTAATATACATTTCTTTTGACACAATCAAGTATACCTGCTTACCGATAACGTTAACGTTTGTCTCGTTTCCTCACACTCGTAGAAGGACACTGACATTTGCTATGTAATATTTAGGGGTCTGACGCATTTCGGCTATCAAACAAAGATGGTTTATATATACTTGCTCTTCTTTGTTTTATGTCAGGCAATGGATTGCTATAACTCCCCCGTTGGTTATAATCTAGCCATTGCTAGTTTATCGTAGCAGCACTGCCGCACACAACCCACCCATTAACATTGTGCAACATTGCTAAGTTCTTTTTCATAATGAAAAGTTGTTCTTAACAGCCATACCGGCATTGCATTCGGGGTGCATCCCGGTTTCTGGAGCATTCAACTTCTTTTTATCCTTTGGATTGGACGCTGGTCTTTTACAAAATTTCGACTCTACCAGGATTAGAAAGTGTCACGTGTTCTTTTAATTGACTTATCGGGATTCTCAATCCACCTCTTCAGCTAAATTATAAAAATCTCCCATCGTTTCCGTAACATCTTCAGTTTGATCTAGTAAATAGGCTATCTGACGATTAAGTATTGATCAAAAATTGATACAGCTTTATTTTAAATGACTCATTTAGCCATTATAAATGTGTCGGACTCAAATATATCTCCCGTCGATAACAAAATATAAAAGGAGATTAGAGAGCAGGAATATATCTACGTGAGTCTCATGTCGTAAATTATGTTTAAATTCCACTTCATAACACTCAAATTCAAACATCATTTCCGAATTGTCTATAATGGGAACACACCGATATCCGTCGTCTGCATTTCAAACTTATTACACCCGTATTTATCACCATTACTATGACAGAAAATGACATCCATTATTGAATCTGAACACGTGTAGGTATATGAAATCGTGCCAGACAAGGCAGAGTACCAGAGCTGATAGTACAAGAACATCACATAAAATCAGCCTGTCTCGACTGAGAAACGAACCTCATACCTCCTGATTACCGGTCAGTGTCTGCTCCCTAATTTCTCATTCCATTGCTGAATGAATATTTTCTTTAAAGGTTGTGATATTCAACTCAACCCGTTTAAAATGCGAGGATCTGGAGTCTATGGTAAAGGTGGTTCACCAGGATATTGGTGGGCTATGTGGTCTAGTGGTATGACACTCGCTTTCGGATCGGAAGGTCCTGGGTTCAAGTCTTGCTTGGAAAAGGCTCTTTCTCTCACCGTACTCCGGTGTAAAATGAGTACCTGGCCGTTAACAGCGTTGTCTCTGTCCGAAAAAAATTGTAATATCGCCTAAAAGGCGTCATGTCCCGTCCTACATATTAAATGTTGCTGTTGGCCAGGGACCACTTGTGAAACGCTTTGTGCACGTTTAGTGGATATTGCGCTATATAAAAGCTCAATTTATTTTCATCTATTCGAGTGTTTTAAACTATCGAAGTCGAAGTCACATGGACAAACGTATTTTCTGGCTGAAGTTAGGTGAAGCCATTTTTATAATGGCTATTGATTTAGGTGGAGTAGGCTTTAGAAACAGTCGTGGGGTGTGTAAAACAATAGTTATTAACCGTATTTGTGAATAGGCCATTGCTTTCTTTATAATTTTATGTTTTAAAAGAAACCCTTCGTCGGTGGCCTTCTATTCAGTTATAGATTTTTATTGTCAAATCTTATCTCTAATATTACTTAATTTGGTTTTCTAGGTTTTCTATTAATACTTTTTTTAAAATGATAAAATGCCTAGTTATCCACATTGTAATATATATTTCATTGCTGCTGTGGCATGTACATCAGTCTGCAATCACATTGTAGTCTAATGTACCAGGATTTTATTATTAATTCTTGCCATAAATATTGCAATACAATAGAATTTTTTTTTAAAAGGCAACAATTCGAATTATAATCTATTATCGTTAGACGGATTAGATCACCAATGTAATATCACGTCTGTATTCTGACAAAAACATCACCAGTCATCATCGTACAGTTTTTTTTTTTAAACAATAAATACAAAGGTATCAATTGACCAATTTGACAAAACTTACTTCTGCCACAGTAACATTAATGCAACTTTACACACACACAGACACACACACACACACACACACACACACACATATATATATATATATATATATATATATATATATATATTTAAATATATATATATATATATATATATATATATATATATATATAGTACCAGCAGCACTAGTAGTCGCAGTTGTGTAGTAGTAGTAGTAGTAGTAGTAGTAGTAGTAGTAGTAGTAGTAGTAGTAGTAGTAGTAGTAGTAGTAGTAGTAGTAGTTAGTAGTAGTAGTAGTAGTAGTAGTAGTAGTAGTAGTAGTAGTAGTAGTAGTAGTAGTAGTAGTAGTAGTAGTAGTAGTAGTAGTCACAATACAGTAGTAGTAGTAGTAGTAGTAGTAGTAGTAGTAGTAGTAGTAGTAGTAGT
>NC_088362.1:49866082-49911082 GCF_034508935.2 Berghia stephanieae
GGAATAATAGATCACCGCTTTTGAAGGTTAGTAATCTTCGGGAGCTCTAAAACGTGACTTGCTCGCTCACTCGCCCTCCTACCGACTGACAACTTACAACTGAGAACGAGCACCTTCCCCCCCACCCTACCACGCTTCACTTTCGACCCATCGTCCATTTCCGACACTTCCTGTGATTGCGCAGGTGCATTGTGGCAAGAGTCCGAATTGCCACGAGAAGCAATTCAGACTCGGGTCCAAATTGCCACTTCGTTTGATTAATGTTCTTCTATTGAGGGAAATGGAACGATAAAGAGATAAAAGACCCATCAAATTTTATATTTTCCTTCATTTTGACTAAATTTAATTTTCAGGCCTTGGTTACCCCTAAATAAAACTAGATATAGAACGTAAGTCACAATCATGTTTTTAACAAGAGTCACATGGATATTTTTCATTCATCAAATTACTCTTACGATTTCCCATTCCAGATGCTTTAAATGCCATCAATCAGACTGGAGCCAGACTTCAGGAATATAAAAGCCGTTGTCCAATCAGAGTGTGGCAGGGAAGCAAGAGAACCAGCTTAGGGAAATCCACCAGTGGGCTGTCTCTGCTCTCAAAAACAACCAGAAGGTTTGAAGAGTTGTATTTTTCAGTTTCAGGTTCAATCACATAAACCCATTTTCGCCTATTTCATTATTCAGACTGTGTGACAATTTTAATATTTTATTTTTCATCCTACAACATTTATAGCGGGAGTCAAATACTATGTTAGATTAAAATAAAAAATCAAATCAGATTGTTTTTTCCTTTTTCTTCCTCATTCTTTTTTTCTTTAAAAAAAAGTGTTTTATTCTATTCCTTTCGTAAAGAAAACATCTTGTTTGACGAGATGCAGGTATCAGATATATAAGTAAAGATCCATACTACTTTATATTCAATTTTCTCACCTACTCCAATCCGATATAATATCACATTGACAGGCTGGAGTCACATAATCTAAACAGAATCACATATCAATCATCATCCTTGAATTTGCAGAGAAAATACTTTATGGAATCACATTCAATTTACCCAGAGGGGTTGCTGCAGATATTCTCAACAAAGACAAATCTGGTTGGGATCTGAGTAAATAGAGTCAGATTTTATCTTATTGGATAGCTGGGATTATTATATCCAATGAAAGTACTTGGAGTGTATCAATGCTCAATCTACAGGTAGTAACCAATTGTTACTGTATGTTTATCAACTTTGGAAAATGGGTTAACTAGTCTGATTTATGGCGTAATATCTCAAAAGGTCAAAAAATTTATAAACTATACTTTTCTTGCAGCAACTTGAGGGAGTGACCATGGATGCCGCTGATCGTATCAAACAGTTCGGCGATACAATTGGTGTAACCGACCGTTACACTGGCTACAGACAGAACCTGACCAGAGGGACCAGAGATCCATTCCGAATGCAGACCAGCTGGATGGACAAGTCTGGAGAGCTTGGACGCATGAACAATCTCTGCAGATCTCATACAAGTAAGGATATTGTCAAAATTGACATCATTAATAATGACCAGCATGCTGCTGATAGTTTATTGGTAGTGTCTTATCACAAGATCAAAAAATATGAGCCAGATCTGAATGAGCGACAATAAAGCTATAGCTCCAGCTGTATTTTTTCCTTGGACAAGACATTTGAGCACATTACCCCACTCAAGGTTACTTTACCTTTTACCCAGATTTTCTATGCCATTTTGAGCCAGTGTACTGCTGAATGCCATCTTTCAGGCACCTCTGTATTCCTCACGATCTTTCTCTTATGTGCAGCTGCCCTTCAGTTTTTTTTCAATATTGGCACATGTCCTGCTAATTTCCATTTGGTTTTCATATCGTTAATACTTTAATAAAGCTACTCACTCTCGTTTTTTACGCCAATGTCTAAAGGCATGTGCTACATAAGCAATATTTTAATTTCACGTCAAACATCCTTCTCTTCATTGCTCTATCTAAGGCTTATTTTCAGCTTATTACCTAGACCTGTACATAATGATTCTCCTTTTCATTTATTGTGACAAAATGTGTCGATTTCATTGCAGCCATTGGCAGTCCAAGCCTGGAGCAGAAATCCCTTAGACGATCAATGACGACCGTCGGAGACAAAAGTTATGGACCTGTGCCAGCCACAAACATTGGATCTTTGAAGAAACATATTACTTTTGACACAGGCTGTCAGCCAATGAGAGTGACAAGAGGTAATATAGAATATGTCCATAGTTAATAGACTCAAAGGTCTATAATTTTGGTAACAAGTAAGAATTATAAAAATAAAGAATAGAATAGCATCATATTGAGTAGTTTCCTCTTTGAAGTTTAAACTGCGCATGTGACACTTTTATATCATATTAGCGCCAATAAAAAGAAGTGTTGGTAATCTTATATATAGGATAAGATGTTACCCTCCAAGAAAAGGTGTGACAAAGGGGATGCGTAAAAACAGAGAACAAAAGTAAATTCAAAGAGTAGTTTATCATTGTGGTCAGACTGAGACTCCATGCTTCTGTGCAAAAATTAGCGTAAGAGAGATCACTCAAAGTTTACAATACATAAGTAACAAAATCTCATGTTCCAGTCGACAAACAATTTACCAGAAAAATCTTCAGAAGAAAAATGGAGACCTAGATTTGACCGCCCCTTTTTTTCAGTTTTATAACAATCAATCAAATTTGCAAATCAATCATACGGCCTCCATCGTTTTTTTCTGTCTTCCCAGGGTACCGTACCATTGACTCATTGTACCCTAAAGACAGTGGAGCAAGCATGGGTGGAGCACCCAGAGCCACCACTGCTATCAATGAGGTCAAATATCTCAATGCTGCAAATGCCCATGACATGTATAACAAGATGGAAGGACAAGGAGTTGGCCAAAAGTGTGCCACTGCCAGGGCGCCTTACGAGAACATGAGTGTGCAGGAACAGGTTTGTGTGGAATTATTTTTCATCTCTGTACTTGATAGTCTGATTGGTGAATGACGGGTTCAAGCTCAATATATTCATACATATATATGTTTTTCTCATCCTCACTGATCCCTCCAATCACTTTACTTCTTGGAATGTCCTGTTTTCATCGAAAGTTACAAGCCGAGCAGCAAAATTGGATAATTTAGGTGAAACTGAATGTAAAAAAATAATCCTGAATTGGAATACAAGTGAAGTTCATTTCATTTAGAGCCTTCCCTTTCCAATCCTCCAAACCATGACGAGTCCATTAACCCATAAAAAAAACACCAGGGGTTGAATGAGTAGCCGACACACGTGTTGATTCCAAGACTGGCCACATTTATTTGAACATTTCATTTTACCCTGCTGAGATAGTTTGAGATTAACCATCATTGTCTCATTCTAACTCTCAGGCCATCACTTGCAGTAATAGCCGATGATTTAAAATATATAAGTCCCCTGATCTCAAATATAATCTCATTAAAAAGGCTACTTGTGAAATGTACACAGAAAGAAATAAAAACAGTGAAACTGATACAACGGGGAGAGTGGGACTAGCAAAATATCCCAGTTGTAGCCTAGTCCTTTTATATTTATGCTACAGAATTTGAAGCAAAGCAATTCTGAGGGAAATTTTTTTAAAAACAAACACTTGGACCTCGTTTTGAGTTACTTCCCTTAGTAAATAAATCAGTCGACATGACTTCCGTTCCTGTAACACCCACCCCCCGAAACACCATACCTCATCCCCTCTTCCATTTACTTTGTTAACAAGCCGAGTTGTACAATGCAATGGTTAATTCTACCTTCCTCCTTTCCTCTGCTTTCCAACTGGGCCACTGACAGCAACTATGTGCACTTCAAAACTCAAGTAGTGCACAATCCTACCCTCAGGCTTCACAGAGAGTTCTTCACCATCTCACTTCTCATTGGGCATAGTTACCTAATCAGCCACGAGACACACATACCTCACTCTAAGAATAAAATACTTGTTCTAAGTGTATCAACATGTTGATCGGACAGTCACGTGCCTCTCATTAGCCTTTTATTGTGTCGTCATGGGTGCTCAAAGTACACAGAGAAACGTCAATAGTATGCACAATAACTGCAATTTTCCCACTCTCACCTCATCTCCGTGCCCTATAAGTTATGTGTCATGTGTGCCTTCCTCTTTTCTTCTTGAGTACATAGTTTTTCTCAACTGGGTACTAAACTTGTGACTCACAACCCCGTTGTCGCTGTTATAGCCATGCATGATTTATATGAATTTTATAAGCTGTAGAACGAGGATTAAAAAATTTCCCATTATAGTCCAGCTCCTGTGGCAACCGAGGACGTTGTACGCGAGCTGTACTGTAATGTCAAGTACTGGGAGTAAGATAATAAAACAGATAACTACTTTATAAAGAGAGTCTCAATGGCTAAATTGCTAGAGCACTCGCTCCGCACGCAAAGGGCCTGAATCAACCCCCTTGTCCTCCCAGCAGTGATTGGGTAGTTGGTCCTGTTAGATCTGGTGGAATGTACTTTGCGATAGACTAGCGTCCTATCTAAAGCAATTATTATTTTCCGATTCACACTATAGAAATCGGGATAAACTCTGGCTCCATGAGCCTATTTACTGGGGCAGATATGTGATTTTGGCGTGCACTTCCGGATAGAAGCATGAAACTTTGCACCTAGGGGTTTTTGAGTATGCTGAATTCAAAAATGGCGGGAACCAACTTGTAGCTCTGGAATTTCCCGCCAAAAATTAAATATTCAAAATGGCCGCCATTAAAAATTGGATGTGTCTGTAAATAGTTAATAAGTCACCAATTTCAATGATTTTGGTGTCTTTTCATATGTTTAAGAGGTCAGAGAATACAATAAAACCTATTTCAAATGTATAGCTTTCAAATCTTTCCCGCCAAAAATTAAATTCAAAATGGCCGCTTTCAAAAACTGGATTTATTTGTAATTTAATTAATAATTAAATGATTTCAATGATTTTGGTGTCTATTCATATGTTTTTGAGGTCAGGGAATGCAATAAAATATATTTCAAATGTATTAAAGTAATAGTTTACAATGAAAATGAAAAAATCAATATATTAACATGCTTAAAAATCTAAACTGACCATTATTTATCAGTCTTACAGGTATCGTTCACAGCTGATTATCATGATTATGACTTTAGCAACCATACAAATATTTTAAGTCTTCCATAAAGAATGTTAAAACAGTTCTGTGCATGTAAAAATAAGCAGTTTTATCAGGAAGAATAGCTGTAAAAGTAAGAGATTAAACAATACATGTTGCGTCTGGGTTCACATTTGTCTATTACACTGTCCTGAACATGTGCACAACAATGTGCACTGGAGGTTTGCTTTAACACACTTGCATCTCTTAGTACAAGACTTTTTGCATCCACAATTAAGTAGTTCCTGACATACATTGGCTGCCTCTGGAAGAGTGGTCTAGTACGGAGTCCATGTAGAATCATCTGCTTCTCTGTGCCAGTCCCACGTTTGTGGTGATGGAAGTTCAGGGTTTCCTACAAGTGATTGTCCCCAGACGTGCCCGGCTTGGTACACAGCCCTTTTGACATGCTGTTCCAATGCATGGGATGTTGGTGGAATGTTGTCTATTCTCCAATTTTGAGTAAACATCTGCTTTCTGGCATCATTTACCCTGCTGATGGGGGATGTGCGCTGATACAAGAGAACAACGAATCTTTCCATCTGCTGTAAATCCTCTGGGAATAATTGGTTTGGAGCATGGGATAAGCGGGCAAAGACCTGATCTAGGTGAGGCATACTGTGCCAAATAGCCCAAGCCGTTTTCTTTCCAATTCCACGAAATGCTGTAACAGTATCACAGCCTGATACAGCATGGAAAAAAAGAAGTCAATAAGATGCATCTTTACCTAGTTCACTTGCAATTAGATGGCAAGGGATGTAACGTAGTTTATTACCATGTCCGAATGCTATCCAAATTTCACAGTTATGGGAAACACTTGATACTGCTACTGCAATGACCACCACATCAGTATCTGTTGCATGTATCATCACCTTGCTGAGACCATGACAGAAGGAATGAGAAGCATGGAACAAGAGTCTGGTATCTGCTTCTTCTTGTGTGCAAAACAAGCCTGACACATCAGCTATAGGAGATGATACATCTTTCGGGCCATGTGTACTGATCACTTGATTCTGTGCTGGAGTTTCAAATTCTTGTAAGGCACTAGCTAAGAGTTTGAAGAAGTTTTCTTTGTTTGCATTGCAGCGAAGAAAGTTTTTCCAGTTTGAAGGAATCTTAGTGGTGTTATCAACCCGGATATGATTACCGCTGCCACGGTCCTGTCGTGTTTGTGTCTTCAAGCTTTTCTCCTTGTAAACGTCCCAAACAACATCAATGCGAACCACGTCTTGCAGTAAATGCTTTATATGGGGCAAAACCAACAACTGTGAATAGTCCCTGAATGTCCTAATCGGAATACTGGATCTATGTGGATCAAGCATATGCACAAGGGCAGCACCGTCAATTATTCTGACATCAACTTTTGGGATGGATTCTGGTTGCGGAACAAGTGACTCCAAACATTCCAATAAATCTGATTTGCTTGTATGGTGCATTATGCCATTGGATGCCAATGATGGAGGCCAGGCATGATTTTCGTGAGCAAAGAAGGCATCCATATCACTGTCCCGAGATTGGCATGATATATACATACGGGAGAAGAGCTGGACATCATTCTGAAGATTGGAAATCTTAGAGGTTGCATTTGATTTCTTTGTAGCAACAGAGTTCAGAAGAGGAAGATTGTTCTTATGTATTGTGTCATTGAAAGCAGTTGCACTGCTACTGATGCGGTCCTCAAGAAATTGCTGATACTGCATTTTCCCCATGTCTTCTGCACACCTCACAGCTTCTATTACCCTTTCAGACATTATTTGTTTTGTTTCAAGTGAGTACAGATCTGTACTTGTATCAGCAAATGGGTTACCAAGTTCCTCCATTACGTCAGTGACATTCTTAACATGAGACAGGAAAGTCTTTTGCACACTTGGTATTTGTTCATGGTGGCGCTCAGTGTCATTTAGCTTTTTGGACTGGTTGTCATTGTACTCCATTAATAGTCTAGCCATTTCTGGTCCTGCTATCATCCACCTTCTCAAGGCTGTATCACTTTCCGTTATTCCTATTATACCACCATCTCCCTTCACCATTGCATTTAGTTGTTCATGAACTTGATCATGGGCTAATGCTGAAAATTTGTGCTTGGTAGAAAAGACAATAGTTGTAGCGCTCTCTTCCTGATAAAAATGTGTGATTTTCACATGAACAAAACTAAAGTTATTGTCAGTTATTAGCTGAGAACGATTACTATGATGGCACAATTCGTAAATATGAGGTCAATTTGGATTTTTAAACATTATAATATGTTGTTTTTCATTTTGGGAGGAAACTATAAATATAATGGAATTAAAATGTGTTTTATCGTATTCCCCGCCCTTATAAACATATATATAGACACCAAAATCTCTAAAATCGGTGCATTTATAATTAAAATACAGGCAAATCCGAGTTTGATGGCGGCCATTTTGAATATTTAATTTTTGGCGGGAAATACCGGAGATACAAGTTGGTTCCCGCGATTTTTGAATTCAGCATACTCAAAAACCCCTGGGTGCAAATTTTCATGCTTCTATCCGGAAGTGCACGATATGACTGAAAAAAGTTACATATCCGCTTCAGTAATTGGCTTTGAAAGGACTTCTACTACTATATAAATGTGAGAATTATTCATAGTATAAATAATTAAACATGCCTTGAATTTATTTTCTGGAGACAAGTTTGAGAATGAAACATTGGTTGTATGTAATTGAAACCTTCCAGTTTTTTCCTAAATCGTGGTAATCATAATACTATAAGCTTTTGCTATTCCCAACACCCAATATCAATGACAACTTCCCATCTAATCCATTCTCCAGGCGGGCATCAACACGACATTCCCAGGAAGGACAGAGTACATGCAGCGTTACAAAGCCCCAGCCACAGACTTGCCTACATGTGACTTTTACATTAACCCTTCCCCTAACTTTGCCATCTATGGCCGGCCAATGCAGAAAGCCACACATGTCCCAAGCTTCACGGAGTACCAGACCCGCTATGAGTGGCCAGACGCTGAAAAGATTGTCAAACTGCCATGGTTAAGAAATTGAGTCTTAAATTTTAGTTTCTTTTTTTTTTTTTTTCAGGTATTAAAAATTCATTAAATTTTTATGACAGAATGGATATTATTTATATTTATCTTAATTGACTTTTTTCAAAAAGCAACCATTATTTTTAATGTATAACCAAGAACGAGAATCTTGTTTTTAGGATAGACTACATCCTCATTTGTTTTTGTTTTTTTACATTATTCTAATCACATCAGCATAATAAAACCAATCCATTAAAAAAAGACAAAAAAAAAACACTTCTGATTAGGATTTTTCTTCTCTCTTAAAGTATAAACCTTACACTGATATATTTTTTGAAAAATACAGTTGTTATTCTCCCATAAATAGGTCTGACCTACTTCTAGCTTAGCTAAGAACACAGAATACATATTTTTCAAGCGTGTTTTCAAATTCTCATCAAGAACTTTGACCCATTTTATAAATTTATCTAACTACGGAAGATTTCAGCAAATTGATTAGCAGCTTGCTTAGTCAGACTGCCATCAGATTATCGACCTCACACAAAGCTATTTGAACCAAAGACAACTTTTAAAGTCAAACTTTCATTCTGGATGTAAACGAGAAAGTGTTTTATGCTATTTTTTTTTTTTTTTTGGGGGGGGGGGGGGGGGGGTTGTTTTTAGGGATTTTTTAAATGTTAAATTTTACCTGAAAAGTATTGTCCAGTAGATGCATTTTAATTTTTAAATTCAAACATGAATAATCTATCAGTTTAATCAGTCTAATTAGGACACAGTATAAAGCAGAAATTGCACGTAGTACTGTTTTACATAAAAGTCATGTCCTCTCTAATCTGTGTTATGTATTATAATGTGAATATCTGTCATTGCCTTTTTCTGTTCATGCTTTGCTCTTCAAGAGCATTTTTAAGTTCATCAGTATTAATGTACAGTCTTTACTTTAAAGGAGATTTAATATAGAGACGTATCGCAATACAATATAAAACGAAGTAAACCGTGCAAAATTTAAGATTTGCCATAATGATAAAAGTTTTTATCTTTATTTTTGAGCCTTTATTTACAAAAATAAATTGCTATTAAATGTGATACTCTTAATACTTATATTTCCATGTAAACCTTTTATATTTTTAATGCACTGAAATATATACGTGTCTACTGCTGTTGTCATATATTTTATATTTGGTTGTGATGCAATGAATTCTATTCTAATTGTCACTGCTTTAACTTTAACTCTAAATTCATTGTACTATGAAATCATGAGACTAAAACCATGGATAGTCCTACTTATAACTTTTGTATGTATGTAGTTTTTCAACGTAGACAGACCTTGAATCATGCAGTTGACAAAAAAAAAAAGTCAGTGAGAGGAAAGTATCATTAACATTGTAATTGTATCCCTCTTTCCATCATTATTAAAAAAGTAAAGCATCTTTTGGTAAAAATAAATGACATAATAACAAAATATTCTGTTTCAACATTTTTTCAAATGGTTCATACTGTGGAAACAAAACAAAACAATAAAAACATGAGCTCTTATTGAGCGGCTCCAAAACCTTAATGTGCTGCAAAAAAAAAGCGAACAACACATGATGCTTGTAGTTGTAGGGCACCATTACCAAGTTCTTTTTACAGAGACAATACCAATACCTGTACCAGTTATGGACAGGGGAATCTGCATAAAGTCTGAGTGGTAAGTACCAATCATGCTAACTATAGAAACAGCGCCCCTTGAGCTGACTCACCAAGACCACATTGCAAGGTCAAACTCGATACCTCATGGTTATGATGTGTTGAGAGTGGGAGGAGGAGGAGGTTGCTTATTGTTATTAAGGGCTTTACAGCGTTTACGACACATTCGGGTCATTTCAGCGCCATTAAAAAGGAAGAAAATGGGATAGTTAAAAGATTCTAGATTTACAAATAAAGGTACCCCAGAAAAAGTAAGATAAAGGGGACTGGTTAAAACAGGGAACAGATGTAAATATCAAGAGCATATCCCTACTTAGCTTGAGATCGCCTAAAAGTCTCATCCAGACACCAGCACTGAACCAAATAAGAGGAATAGACTTAAATGTTTACTAGATATTTTCAAAATAAAGAATATAAATAATAATACATAACAGAGATGATTTACAAGGAAAAAAATATCACCTCCGAAAACTAACACTATACAATTGACTGTCGACCTCAAAGCCAAAGACTCCAACGTGAGAAAGGACAAAACTCAAGTAATCTCATTCCAAGACAAAGACAGATAGCAAGCTGGAAAACAGATATAGGGGTGAAGAAGACACAGTAAGTGACCTCCCTGCCCATTATTTGAGGGCGAGGAGGAGGCAATGTTGAACTAAATTTCCATTTCATACATGTGAAATGTTAGCATCCTTTTTGTAATGACACTCTTACCACATTGCCACCTGAATCATGTAACGTAATACATACAAAATGCCCTAGTCAAGGACGCAACACTAGGGAAATTATTGTCATATATCCAGTTATTGAATAAATGCCCAGCATTACTTTACTTTTCTATAAGTGGAGACACTAAACAGCTCAGCCACTGAAGCAATATTTAACATGCTCATGATTGCTTTATAAACAAGTGAACCAGAGAAAGAAAATAAAACAAGAAGGTTAATCAAAACACAGAGTGTAAATGTTATGACTTAGTATATTTCAATATAAAAAATGGTTAATATTGCAGTATATAAAAAAATAAACTGTGGAAAGCTCAGTAGTTATGTTGAATATATTGTAGTTTTTGCATGTCACAGATTGGCACAAATAAATAAGATGCGATAAAAAAGACTAGGCAAAACTCAATATGAAGAATCATATTGAATCATATAGGTCTAAACTTAATCAGTGCTGATAGTGACAACAAGTGAAAAAGTAGGAAAATGTTGAACGATTGCCTTTAAGCCCCATTTTAACTGCACTAAACCCCACTTTTAGAGCAATTGAGATGATAGACTATCATTGATACTCTAGCTAACTTCTGGAGAGTGGGAAACTGCACCTGTGTGTTCCACCACACATCAACTCTCTCATTGCTAACACATTGTTTCGAGAAAATATAATTTTTAAAAGGAGGAAATTCCTCCTTTGGACTCCAAAATCGCGGATTTCCGCGGATCCGAGGAAAACCATCAGCACTGCTTAATAAGTTACATTTTTAACAGATGGAAAATAGACCAATTACTTTGTGAATTGATGATATTGAAAATGGAATCTTGTTTAAATTGAGATAGATGATAAAAAAAAAACATCCATATTTAAAAGTTTAGAAATGTGAACAAGACGGGGTGACGAAAGACATCCAAAGTTATGTATAATAGCCTGTCAGCCAAATATGCTGGTTCTTATTTTCTTTTCCTCTTAAGCAAACCATTCAACACACTGAAATCTTCAATATGATTCAAAGTCAGATGAAATAATACTCTCTCTGGCTGTGTGTGGTGAATCATATTTGATGCTAAAATTACTAACAGCACCATTCTGTTCTTCATCTGTGTGTCATAAATCTTCTGATTGATCTTCTTTGCCTCTCTGAAAGAAAACAAGACAGGAAACTGATTTATTGTCATAAAAAAAAAATCATTTTGGAACAAATCATAGTAAAAGAAAAGAAAAATGATGAACAATACGTAGGACGATCAGATTTTAAAGTTCATTGCTAGCAATACTGATGGCTTACATATGCCTAAAATAGGTCACGGAAAATAGGTCACGGAAAGAACAGAAGTAGATCCATGCAGCAATCTGACCAAGTAGCTGAAGCCATAAAAGTCTCACAAAGGCACAAACTGATAAAATGCATTGCATAAATATATACAGTGCAACCCAAGGATAACAACATCGCCAGGGACTGGAAAATGATGTCGTCATTCCAGGGTTTTCAAGATGGTGGAAAAAGGGGGTGTGGTGAGACACATGAATACATAACAGTGCAATGCGGAAACCGTTCCTGATAGAAGACGCGTCCCAACAATGTTAGAATGTGCATTTCCCCTGTTTATAATGGGTATACCAGTTACGCATTCACTCTCCAACGTGTATTGTCATTGAATTAATTGTAACTGTGCTCAACACCATTTAACAAAACTAAGAATAAATCAATAAAATCAAGAGCCGACATGACAACACTGCACCAGAACACAGATGCACACATCTGGTTTTGATTTTATATAAATACATGAGATACTGTTGATGACTTTTTAATGCCCAAAATTTTATTTAGATAAGTGCATTAAAATTTACAAGTATTTATAAGTAGTAGAACCGTAGCTTGCGATATTAAAAAAAAACAAAACAAAAAAAAACATATTGCCCAAAATAATATCAAAATTGGACTGATGTTCAGAAAAACAAATGATTTTCAAATGAAAACAATAAAGTGAAAGAGGCTGTTGTTTTCCCGGCTATTTTAAAATATTATAAGGCAATAACTATCCATTGTCGCTATTTAGGGATGTCGTTATCCAGGGATTGCACTGTATAAATGATATTGTCACCACACATACTATATAAAGGCATTAGTAGGTTTCAATTATACAGACCTTGCCATTCTTGGACTTTCTGGATCGACTTCGATGAGTTTGACCGTAACAGTGGTGATGAAATCTCTGGCAGTGGAGCTTATCTGCTTCAGTCATAGCTTCAGCTGGAAGGGTGGTGAGGTAGCACTAAGGATAAAAGTAGATTTTTTTTTAAACATCAACTAATAAGAGATCATGTCATGTTTCACAATTTAGACCCAAGAAGAGGAGATAAAATATGAAAATCAAAACAAAAAAGAAAAAAAAAATTCAGTTACCTTCATTAAAAAAAACTAATTTATCTTATTAGATTGTCATTGCATTTAGTAAGAACTGACCCCCGTCCCCCAGTATACATATATCCAAGCTAACTATGCTAGTCACTTTATTTTTCTAGGGCTGTAAATATATACTTCGGGGTCTAAAGAATGCATTGTTCCAATGAACATTGTTTTGCTTTTATTTCCTGGGCACATTTAAATTATTTGACAATTTATAATTTGTACTAAATGCGTTTAACAATGTATAAAGTAGAGTCATCTTACATGGGAGTAAGACTCTAAAATATCCACCACTGATCATAGCAGATGCTCATTCACACCTTAGACTCGTGGGGTTAATTATGTAAAGTGCCTTACCCAAGGACAAAAAGCCAGAGCTACACTTTGCAATCATTATCATCCATCTGCTCAGCCTCATTGCTAAATATCATTAAAGTTTTTTACTACCATGAAAGTGAAAATGACAATAATATTTTTGAACTGATTCGATAATTTTCTCAAAATTTCGAATACAAATTTTGAAAATTTGAATTTCAACATCTGATTCGATTCACCCTTTTGTGTATCAAGAAGACACTATTGTGAAATATATTTACTGTTATGGTCACCTTCTTAGGGATGATGGTGTGGTGGCGGTTCTAGTAGTTGTAGGGATGATGATGTGGTGGTGGATGTAGTAGTAGTGGTTAGAGATGATGGCTTGGTAGTGGTTGAAGTTGTGGTAGGGATGAAGATGTGGTGGTTGTTGGAGTAGTGGTGGTAGAGATGAAGATGTGGTGGTGGTAGTAATAGTGGTGGTACGGATGATGATGTGGTGGTGGTTTGGGTGGTAGGGATGATGATGTGGTGGTGGTCGTAGTAGTTGTAGCAGGGATGATGATGATGTGATAGATATAGTAGCAGTAGTGGTAGGGATTATGATGTGGTGGTAGTTGTAGTAGTAGCGGAAGTAGGGATGATGTGGTGGTGGTTTTAGTTGTGATGGTGTAGGAATGATGACGTGGTGGTGGTTGTGTAGTAGTGGTGGTAGAGATGTTAATGTAGTGGTTGTGGTGAGTCTATTTTATTAATAATTGTTTTTGTTGTTGAAAAAGGCTGAATAGTGATGGTGATGGGCGGAGATAAACCACCATTTAGACGGAAATCCGTCTTTAGGTGGAACATTCTCAGCCCTGTATTCTAGATTAAAGTTTGTTTTTCACTGTATATCAAAGACTGAGTTGTGTATTCCTCATTTTCATCAGATACAAACCTCACAGTGAAATGAGATTCTGTTCAAGTGATATCCTATAAGATCCCAGGTTTTATGGACGCAGACAGCGGGGTCAATGTGTTTCTCTGGTTTGGACTGAAATTTATAGAAACATTTCAATTAGTTTTAAAATAAAAACACTAGCAGCCAGCAACTGCATGATCAAAGTTGAGGCATCCTAATTAGATAAATGTAAAATAATTTTTTTAATGAAATAAAATAATAATCCATATAATCTAAATTAACTCTCCTTTATTAATTCTGTGAGTGAATTTGCCCTTCAAAAATGTATTAATATAACCTTAGAGTCAGTCATAGTATAGCAACACAAGGTGAGCAAAATGAATGTAACGTTTCTTGTTTCCAGGGAATGTTTGTTTTTGTTTTGAATTGTTTTATGGATGTTGCGACACATTTAGATCATATCAGCACCATTAAAAAGGAAGGAAATGGGGTAGTAAAAAAATTCTAAAATTATAATTAAAGAACCAAAGAATCAAAGGGGAATTGGTTCCAATAGGAAACAGATATAGATTGACAGAGCACACTATAAGTGTTCTTAGTTTGAGATCACTTAAAAGCGCTTTAAGAGCCTGTGTTGCATGGGGAAAGGCGCTATACAAATGCAAAGGATTCGACGAAGTGGAATACATTCAAATGTTTACAAGATATGCTCAAAACCAAAAATAATACTACAATTACATAAGAGAGATTCTTTACAAAGAAAAAAATATCACCTCCCAAAAATAACACTATACATTTAATTGTTTTCCCTCTCAGTTAAGGACTTTTGGGTCAGGACAAAACCAAGTAATCCCATTTTGAGACAAAGACAGAAAACAGAAATAATGGGATAGAAGACACAGCAAATGACCTCCGGCTCACCATGGGAGGTGAAAAGATCACACACGGTGGTTCCACATATAATATAGAGAGACTTGTCAAAAGCTCATGTCATGTTAGTCCTATTCACTTTAAATATAAGTGCAATATCCTATCCACTAAATCATTTTACACCCTTAGGTTTTCATTGATTTAAGATATTTAAATGTATGTTACAGCCATGAGATTCACTTAATTTCCTCTCTTTTTATTTTGAAACACTACTGTCAGCTGATTGCAAGATCTCGTGCTTGAGGAAAATTATCAGCACTTTTAATAAATAAAACAGAAAAAACACTAATATAAAAATTCTCCTTGTTTACCCCCAAAGGGTAAACCTAGATCATTGCAACAAAATGGGTATGGTGACTTCCTCAAAGTCACACATCGTGGCAGAAGGATCAAACTCAGTATCTCCTGGTTATGAGATAAAAACCATTACGCTGTACCACAATAACCTAATGATGCTTTAAATAGCTTGATCAAGAAGGTGGATGTGTTTGTCACAGATTATGTCCAACAGAGTGAAAATATGCTGTTTATGATATGATTACACTTTGCATGTAAAAATATTCCTAAGAGTTCAAAATTTCTACAAGTAAATGAATTTCACAAATTTACACATTTGATGAAAACAACAAGACTCAGATATCATTTTCAGTGAGTCTATGCTATTATAATTTGGTCACCAATAAAGGGACCTAATTAAGTTGCTAATGAATTACTAAAAAAATAGGCAAATGCCACAACATTGGTAATGCACCCACCATTAGAACATATGAGGATATCTAAAAAGATACTTTGAAAGTATCTGATCAATTGGTGAACTATCATAATTAACAATACCCACCAGAAATTCCTTGTCTCGAATGGGAGATTTTATACCATTAGAAGAATCACTGGAACTGTCACTTCGACAAACAAAAGTCTTTCCAGAGTATGACTTTTGCTGGGGCAAAGAAACTTTGGTTATGTAGTCTCCATCTTCTATTGATAGGCTGCTTTCATCTGTATCCGTAAGAGGGCAGCAAGCTACATGCTTATTGTTATTCCTTGACAGGGGTTCTCTTGCTGTATTTATCTTGGTTCTCACACGGTCCAATGTTTCCTTTGCTAATTTTTCAGATTGTGACAGGCGTGTCATGATGTCAGATACTGTCTTTCTTTTTTTGTTTTTGTGCACAAATGCCATAGTCTTTGGTTTCTGGATAAGAGGAAGGATTATTCAGAAAAATTAGCTCACAAATCTCATGAAAAAAGTACAACGGATGGGATAATTGATAAGAAAATTGAAATTTTCATTTTTCAGCAACCTTAATTCTCCCTTGCCCTCTAATAGTTGAGTCAGAGTTTCTTTTTATGAAAAAAATGCTCCCTTTCAATTTATCCCTAAAATAGATTAGCTCATTTGATGGGTGTCGATGAGAATCTGTTATTGTCTCTTGTCTAATAGACAACAGTATTATCATACAAAACTTTGTCTCTGAATAATTTTTTGCTTATTGACAGATATGTCAATTATATTCCTTTCCCAAATTATTAGAAAAATATTATTTCTATCATATTTATATGTGTCTGAAAATACAGAGCGTTAACACACAAATTGAAACCTGAAATAGCTATTTTTAATGTCTGCCTTGTGATGTAACGAATCAATGACTATTTCCTAAATTATTCAGTGGCCTGTAATATCATATGAATTAAACATTGCATTCATTACATGATCTATGTGGCTGGATATGTTAAATTCAAATAGTTATATATATATATATATATATATATATATATATATATATATATATATATATATATATATATATATTATATATATATATATATATGTATAACTATTTGAATTTAACATATCCAAGCTGGCATTTTAAAATTTTACAAGCAACAAGAACAAAACCTTAAGTTAGTTTTGCCAAGTTTAATCAAAAACCCTCTTTTGGTTAAGAAACTATGCTAGTTATACCAAAGATAAATGAAAAATCACGATATAGAAAGTTTCCAAACTGGCTCCTTGTTTTTAACAGTGTGGTGTGACTAGAGTTGTTGAAAAACAAATTATCTAGATAGTTTGGAATATTTTTGTTCTTTCTAACAATGTTATAAAATGTTCAAGAGAAAGCAGAAATCATATTTGATTTATTTCTAATGATAAATGGCATCCAATGAGTATTGACTTGAATCCAATGGACTGCAGCATTTGGTCAATGATGTCCAATGTGGTTTATAAGAGTTGTACAACGTTTCATACAGAAGTAGAATTAAAAGAGTCAATTAAAAAATGCATGGGATTAAATCACAATTCAAGACATTAGAAAATCGAATGGATCACTGTGGAAAGGGCTACTCAAAATGGAAAATCTACAGATGACATAAAACGTTGAGGAATATGTCCCATATCTTTGATATGGCAGCAGCTTCTTATGGTTCACACTATTATGTTATGACGATCGACCCAATCAGCAAAGTCCGGTCCGCATTCGTGCACCGTCGCGAACCCGCCCGGTAGCATCGTCACAACACACCTTTCGACTAGATGCTCTGCCGTTTCGGGTTCTTGCCCACAGCGTGGACATAAAGGACAGGAAGTTAGACCCCACTGATGTAACGCACCGGCCGTTAGGCAGCTCCTCGACCGAAGCCGATTCGCAGCTACCCAGTGTCTCCTCTTACTGGTATCAAAGCCTGGCAACTTCTCACCAAGCTTAGAGGAGTGTAGGTCCCCGCCCCCACGAGGGATTGAATTCGTCCAAACCGACTTCCATCTCGTATGTGCAGCTCTGTCCGTAGTCAGGGATTTTGCGTACAAGGGTTGCCGGGACTTATTTCGGCTCGAAACGGGGGCACCGTTCATTATGCGCATGAGAGGGGTATCCCCATTCCCTCTCTCTTTGATCTTACTCAGCCAGTTTCCCGTAATGGTCTCCTCCGGACATCGGGGGGCTGGATCGCTGCCATCACCGGGCCCCATTCTCTAGGGGTTGTTGCTAGCGTTCCCGACACTATGTGCATCGACTTGCGAAGTTTTACATCCACCTTCTCAACGTTTCTGCTTCTACCCCACACTGGAGCGCAATACTCCGCGGTGGAATAGCATAGTGCCAGGGCGGATGTTCTCAGGAGCGCTTGGCTAGCGCCCCAAGTCGATCCCGCCAGCTTCCTCAGAAGACTATTCCGCTTCTCTATCTTCCGGGCAACCCCTTCGAGATGAACCCGATAGGTAAGGCTGCGATCCAGCGTCACCCCTAGGTATTTTGGACGCGGCTCATATGGGAGTGGCTGGTCCCCGACTAGGACATTCAGTTTACGGGTGTGCCAACCACTGCATAAGTGAAATGCAGTGGCCACGGTTTTTGAAGTGTTCATCTTCAGGTACCACTTGTCAAAGTAGGATTTGAGTCTGGTGACGTCCTCGCTGAGTACGCTCTCGAGACGGGTCCACACTTTACTCTGAGTAACGAGTGCCCAGTCGTCTGCGTATCCCAGCCTCAGGGAGGAAGTGTTCGGCATATCGCTAATGTAAACGTTAAACAACATTGGCGCAAGTACCGACCCCTGAGGGACCCCATTCTTCAATTTCCTAACTTTGCTCGTGGCGTCTCCCAGCGCGACGTGGAATTGCCTTTCCCCTAAGATCGAAGAGAACAACTTCAAGGTCTTTTTGCACCTTATGATTTTTGCAAGTTTGAGCATTAACCCATCGCACCAGACCGTATCGTACGCCGCTGATAGGTCTATAAACACAGCACCTGTTTGCTGTTTTCTCTCGAACCCGTGCTCAATATGCTCTGTAAGGGCAATGACCTGCTCCGTGGTGCACCTCCCTTCCCTGAAGCC
Source organism: Berghia stephanieae (assembly GCF_034508935.2). Lineage (NCBI taxonomy): Eukaryota > Metazoa > Mollusca > Gastropoda > Nudibranchia > Aeolidiidae > Berghia > Berghia stephanieae. The sequence goes on from NC_088362.1 coordinate 49,885,041, forward strand.
TGCATGCTCAGGTGGCAGGGCAGCGTCTAGGACCGGCCCCCATCGGTTTAATAGAACACGCTCCAACAGTTTGTAAAGACAGCTCAGCAGCGATATGGGTCTGTAACTGTCTGCCTCCTTCGCCGGCTTCCCTGGCTTCAGGATGGCAACTATCTTCGCATGCTTCCACACTTGTGGAAGCTTTCCGTTTGCAAGGATGTCAGACATTGCCTCTGCTAGCCAGGCCCGTGCCCTGGGGCCCAGATGCGTCACCATATCGGGATATACACCATCTATCCCAGCTGCTTTGCCGTTCTTCACTTCGCTAATGGCTGCACCCACTTCTCGGGGACTGAACGGGGCCGTCCAGTCCGACTCCTCCGCAGGTAGCGAGTCCAAAATCGTACGGTACGCCTTGCGGACACCGCGCTCAAAAGCCTGATTAGGGACCCGCTTGCTACGGTTTTTAATATTCTTGGCAATTGTGTCTGCCTCGCATTCCGGTGCAGCCTTCGCGAAATTCCGATCTGGGTCCAATTTCTTTATCAAACGCCAAGCGTGGCGGCTGGAGTGTGTAAAGTCGAGACTTTCCACGGTCTCCTGCCACCGTTGCTTCCTTCCCTCTGCCAGAGACTGGAGTAGTCTATCGGCTGTGTCCTGGGACTGGGTCTGCTGGTACTCTCGGTACAGCTCTTCCGACTCTGCTGTCCAGCAAGGGGTGTAGAATTTCCGTTTGCCCCGTGGAATAGAGCGTTGAGCGCTCTTAACCAGTAGCCTACTAAATCTGGTTATATTCTTGGACTTGGGAGGAATGGCAGGGCAGACCTGCTCGATATAGGAACTGAATTCCTCCCAGTCAGCCTTCCTGAAATTCCATCTGCAAAGTGGGAGAGACTGCACCCTCGGTATTGTCACCCCAGCTGTGACAAGAACCGGCCTGTGCTGGCTATGCGGGAAGTCCCCGAGGACTGTCCGCTTCACCTGCAACGGTTCACCGTTCGCGCCTTTCGTTACGAGGGTGAGGTCTGGAGTATACTCCTTCTTATGGCGGGTACCCCGGAAGGTACCCTTGGCTGTAGGATCGTACACTAGGTGTAGATCATTACAGTCCATCCATGAGCGGAGTTGTCTTCCTGCCTCGTTGCAGTCTCGGTAGCCCCATTCGTGATGGTGGCTATTAAAGTCTCCCAGACAGATGGAAGGATGGCTGACCACCGGTACCGGTGGTGTAGTCCAAGTCGCTCTAGGTGGTTTGTAAATATTATGCGAACACAGTCCACCTACTTCCACGGAAATTCGGTTCACCCCATTGCTGTCCGTTACGCTCTCAATGACCCTTACCTTCGATGGCTCTTTAGCGTAAACGCTAACCCCTCCTTTGAGCCTCGAAGTGTCCTCGCGTTGGACCACCGTATAGCCTGGGATCTGGAATCGGGAAGATTGCGCGCCTGAATAAAGGTGGGTCTCCTGTAAAAGGAGGATATCAACGCAATGAACGGCCAGTAGCTTTGATAAAAGCTCATTTTTTGCCATACTCTGGCTCTCGACGTTCAGGGACAATATACGCGTCAGTTCGCCATCCCCGCCGTCGCATTTTCCAATCGGCAGGCCGCGAATCGATTGATGCATGGGACGTTTGCTTTTTTCTCGGACGTGCCGACGACCCGGGCGACACGAACGCGGTATTATTTGGCTAGGCGGCAGACCGCTTCGCCATTGACGGGACTGTTTGGGACTCGACATAAGGACAATAGTGTGGCGCCCGGGATAGGGCTGCTATTCGGGCACCGGGTTTGGATCAAATTTAGTCACACACCGGGGCGAGCAGCTCATGTGGCTCGTTGGCTCGATACCCGGGATGGTCTCGTGACGGTCGACCGGGATTTACACCTTTGCCCTCCCGTGTGCCTCAAGCCCCCTCACCAACTGCAAGGTAAAGATCCACGAGGGGGTTGATATGGCAAAAATATGTGGCACGTTTATTTAAACAAGCGTAGAGATAAATTTTTAATATATTTTTCTGAAAAATTGTGGACATAAATTTCAATAAATAAGGGATTGTGATTGTGGTAAAATTTCAAACATTCATTATTTTTAAAGTCTTGCGCTTCAGGAGAACATTTTTTCAGTTTTTATTTTTCTCACAGCCGATAAATATACAGCTCACACATATAAGTCGACTCTTCTTAAGTTGACTTTCATCAAGTCGACTTTTTAAACTAGACCTGCCCCAAGGGATATGAAGATAAAAGCATAATATGAGTCATTTTTTGACATAAGTCGGACTTTTCATTATGGCTAGCAACTAAGAAGAAATGTTTTTGTTAATATAGAAAAGATGAAAGAAACTACTCATCCAACTTTCATTCACATGCATTATGGCATAATCACTGGCCCTACTAAGGATAAAAACGAGTGTAAAAGGGGATATTGTGAAGTAAACAGATATACATAGTGTAATGGTAGCAGAAAGTGACTCTTGCAGGGAGCAAATTGGGTGGAGGAGTGTCAGTAACTACATCAGTGACTGCAGGAATTTAAAGGATGGGGCCAGAGGGCATGACATCCTCCTCAGAATGTTTGTAATTTCAAGCTTGAAGTCATAGTCATAATCAATCGAAGGATAAATCAGTAACTGAAACTGAGATGGACAGAAAGGAAGAGAGAAGGAGTGGTGGGGGGGGTGAGGAAGATTGCCATGCCCACTTGTTAACTATTATGATGGGTACGAACAATGTGTTAAAAGATGAAAAGGTGTCCCGTTGCCTTGAAAGCAGAGAAAATAGAGTTCAAGTTGATGTAAACAGTGCACATGGGGAAGTGAAGGCTCGCCTTAAGTAATAAATTTTAAAAATTTCTCTTTATTCACCCCAAGTAATACAGTTTGAACTAGATATCACTCTAATAGAGCGACACCAAACGCAACACTAGGTATATATCGCTCTGATAGAGCGACACCTAACGTAGCTATTGCTCCAGCATTTTGTTAATCACAAAAATAGTCACTAAAACTATAAAAAGGAAAGCATCTGTATACCTTTTTTTTCTGCTAATGAGAAATTTACACTAAAATTAACAAAAAGAGTGGCATAGTTCATTTTTTTTTTAAATCTTGCAAATAGACATGATTAAATATCTCCACAAGTTGGGTGGATCTGTAGTAAAATGGTTAAGTTGTTTGAGTCTTGATTGGAAGGTCTTGGGCTCAAATCCCAACGGGGACAGCTTTATTTTTCAATATTCATTTTAAAACAAATATTTCTAAGCATCTGCTTTTTTACTAGTACTAGATAGCCTAGTTTTTTTTTTTAATTTCCTATATTTCTTTAAAGCTCATTTGTAGATTTTTATATTTCATTGTTCTCCTTCACTATTTTCTTCATCTTTCATTAATTTGTCATCAGTTTACTTTCCTTGTTTTATCATTATTATAATAATTAGACATTGTTACATTGCTGTCACAACAGTTAACTTTAACTTACAAAATTCATTGCAATCAGTGCGAAATTTTCCAAGCGATACCTATCCAGTTAGCACGACCTATCCTACAGTCTATAGCATACTTATACTCATATCTACTCATACTCATACAACGCCAAAAAAACGCCTTTTAAACAAGAAACGTGTTTATGAGCATAATTAACCATATATGACAAGAATCGAACCTGTGCAGAGATGAGAGGCTGGTGGTCATTGGTACATTTTAAAAAATTAAATAGTTAACCAGACCTAAATAAAATTGTAAATCCAGAAACTATGCCCCATCCTATTCCTACGCTACAGATGTTATCATGACAGTGACAGTTACCATTTCAAATTCGTGGTTATTATTTCCACACTAATTTAAAATATCATCATGAAGTGGTTGATAAAAAAATTACCTAGATATTGCTTGATTTCACATTAGTATATTATGGATGAAATTGAAGTGTTTCCGTCACGATATAAATAAAAATCTCATTAGAAGTCTATAGTTGTTTTGGCAAGAAAGTAAAGACAAACTTGAAGACGGGGGCGATACATTGGTCCTTGACCTTTTTGAAGGGGGCGGGGATTATTTACAAGTATCGTTAAAAGTATGGACTTCTTTATTAAGAAGAAACAAATCATTCAAATTATAACAATTAAAATGCCCTTTAGGCTTGTAAGAAGGAATAAAATAAGATAAGTATGCAACATGTCATTATTCATTTTAATTTATGATTTGTTGTGACTCTTTTGATTCTTATCCTACGGTTTCAATTTAGTTTTGTTCGACATTTGCTATTACAGTTTTTACCATGGAGGAAATAACACACAAACAGTAACACACCTCGACACCCAGCATTTCAATGGAAACACACCAGGGTTGCCAGTTTGGCATTTTAAATGCCAGATTCCAAAAATCTGGCATTTTTAAAAACCGTTTGGCATTCGAAAAATCATTTGGCATTTGGCATTTTCATTTGGCATTTTTTTTTCTTGTATATTATACTTCAAATGACACCTTTTCTTAATTATTTCTAAACGCGTAAAAACAAACATCTTCACATTTCTTTTTCATTCTTAAAATCCAACCGTGGTGTAGTGGTTTAGCACTCCACTTAGTAGTCAGTAGGTAAATAATTACCCCAACAGGAAATTTAGTATGATTCAAAAAAAAAAAAAAAAGAAAAAGAAAAGAAAACACGCAAGCCACCAGGATATGATAATAAATTGTCTATCAAAAGTGAGTAGTTTTCTTAGTGGGGGTGGGAGTCAACAGACTTTGGCATTTTTTTGAGTGTTTTGGCATTTTTTGAGTCTTCCCCTGGCATTTTGTTGAAAAATAATCTGGCAACCCTGAAACACACACGATCACAACATCCGGGGAGAAATAAAATGGTTCTTTTGTGAAATTTAGTCTCGTGAGATATTATTTCTTGTGCTTGAATTGGAAGATGACAAGGATTGCCATTTTTGTTATTGCCTTCATTATTATTGCTTTGACCATTTTGCCGTCGGAGGTTGATGTAAGTAAAGTGATAACAAACACTACGCTTTTCTGTACTACGGTAGTGTCACGTAAAACAAAAGACTCGTTTTTACGAGGGTGAGTCAAAAAGTAATGGGACTCTGTTTATTACTATTACTTTACAGCTTTAAAACAAATTGAATCAATTCGGTGTATCTTACCGCAAATGAAAGTTATGCATTAGCCGAGTAGAATGCTACGTCTCAACATAGTCTCCACCTCTCTCGATAGCCACAGTAATCAGTAAGGCCACGTTGTTTGTTATATTCTGTCCTCGTAAAAGTAAAACTGCGTTAGGCACTTTGATAACTCCAGTCCAGTGGCCGCCGATGGGCTCACTGTAAGGTGAAACTCGTTTGTTGGAACTTTATTTTTGACCCTTTATTGTGTTCGTCACCATGGCGTTATTTGTGAACCTATGTGACTAATTTTGGTATCATTATAAAGGGCACAAAACAAGCTTTCTAACGGTGTATTTCATTCTTAATTCCTAATTATATTTATATTTCTCAGAAAGCTTATGTAATAAAAATTTATAAATTTTTGAATTATAAGAACTTTTTAAATTATGGATACATTTTAATTATACTTCATACATCGATAGACAATTAATTGAAGAATATCTCTGCCAAATTTCATCAAAATTGATACACTCGCTCATTATTTTATTTTTCCCGCCACCAACCCCACTTTTTAGGACAAAAACCTCATATTTTTTTCCATTTTCATTTATCCTTAATTTTTTCCATACTTTCCATACATGAAAATGATTTATATGAAAATAAAGCTTATTTTCTGACCTTTAAAATGATATCTAACACTTACCATTTATTTTTTAATTGAAACAAAATTACTGAAAACAATAAGTGGGCCATGTTGACTGCAAGACTCAAAATTTCACGATAGCCGCGAGATAATGGTTTTGAGGCAGCGGTGAGATCACAGATTCTCTCTGTAGAATTGACAAAAAACTTCAGTAGAAAAATATTAATAACTCTGGAACCTGGAACCGTAGGTCGTAGAGAAACAAATAAGGTATCAAATTTTATGTTTTTTCAAGTCAAATCAAGATATTTTGAGCTTGAAAATTTTATCAAAGTGCCTACGTTGACTCAATTGACTGAACTTTCTTCTTCACTTCAGCCAATTTTTCACTACTGTCCCGGCTTCTTTATCATCTTCAAAGCGATGTCCCACCATTGCCTCCTTCAGTGGACCAAAAAGATGGAAACCCTGAAAGTGTCAAGTCTGGTGACAACGGAGGGTGCGACGGCATTATCCATCGATTACCCCCCCCCCCCCCCCCCCCCCCCCCCCCTTTCTGACACTTGTCACTTGTGTGTGGAAGGACATTTTCAGAAACAGCACTTGTTCTCTTGTTCCATCTCCAAATCCGGTCTAACTCAAGGAATTCTTGCTTTCAATCGATTCAATGTCTATTTGTACCATTAAGAGAAGTTCTATCAGATCTGATCAATCTCAATGCTTATGTCTTTATTTGGTTCACTGAGTTGACACTGCTTGGACGGCGACCATAACAAGATTTGTCAGACAAAGGCATGGTTAATGGGATTTCAGGTTATTGTTGGATTGCACTGCCTCAATAAAATGCCTGATTTTTCTAAACTTTCCCAAGGCGTTTATAAATGTTACTCGAGGTTTCTTCTTCGAAAACAAGAAATTCAATGACAGCTTCCTGTCACTGACGGATATTCGTGGGGGCAGCCATTTTGAACTGCCATAACAATGAAACTTTTCAATGTTTGGGTTAATGAGTACATGTGTAAGTGTACAATTGAGCCAAATGAACTCATTTGTCCCATTACTTTTTGACTCACCCTTGTAGTTACAGTTATTCATGGTGCCAATTATAAGCTGGTCGTTATTCACATCACCACCACCACCACCCCACCCCCCTCCCTGGACCTAATGGGTAATAGCAGCGCTTGGTATGGACTCTGTAGGAAATAGCGCTTGTGGTAGGGTCTCAGGGGATAATAGCGCCTGGTAAATTTGTGACATATTTCCTTCAGGCCCGCTTGGACAAAACTAATGTGGTTGTTTACAAACAATAGAGGAGGATGACTTTACTCTGCCTCTGCTCTTTCTACTGTTGTTCGTGTGATAAGCCCTCACAAGATTTCTCAATAATAAGACTATAAACGTTAAAGGTAACTAATACTTTCTGTGATGGCACAATTGATCAAGCGTGTAGAGCTAATTCGAAGACAAAAAAAGCTGAAGGGATCCTAGGCAGTACAGTGTCTCCTCTTCCTCCTCTTCGACCTCCTCTCTCTTCTTCTTTTACCTTATATTTTACTCAAATGCCACTACTACTTCATTATATTTTTCATCATCTGTACAAGCTGAGGGCTGACCATTCACAGCAATCCACACACACTCTGCAATCACATGATATGGATTCAAACAAGCTTGACCCCAGATGGTATTTAACTAACGGTGTAATATGCAAATGTATTTGTTTACTGCTTATGCTGGATATGCAAACACAGACATGTTTGTTAGTAGATGATTAATCTCAGTGAGTATGTCTTCCATTTCTACCAGAGTGCCAGTTTTGAAGATACCCGTTGTAAATGTGTTTGCTCCAAGACAAAAGATACTAGCGGGAAAGAGTCCAGGACTGTGTATAGAAACACCACCAGAAGTGAACAGTGGTCAGTAGTCAATAATTTTTTTTTAATATCCCCTCAACTAGACGAGGTTAAAAGTGGTCACGTTCAATCTAGTCCCATCCTATTACACTTCATAAAATTGAATGGTGGGGTAATGATGGGTTATGGCTTAATAAATTACTTAATATTCATGCTCAGTACTTTCAATGTGACAGACACTTTGTTAGTTGTTGATTATAATTACATAATAACTTTTCTTATTCTATAATTAGACATATTGACCAGAATTACCTCATGATGTAATTCATTATTATTATTATTATTATTATTATTATTATTATTATTATTATTATTATTATTATTATTATTAGCCATTTGTTGATGGTTGATGATTTTAATTTTAATTTCATTGGCTGTGTCAGTAACATTTGCGGGATGTCATTGGACAGTAAAATCATACTTTGATTGGCATTCATGTTAATTAATGACTCTATTCATGATACGATTATACATCTGATGCTTTCTTTTCAATCCCAGTGATTGTAACCATGTAGTGAAACCCCTATCACCAAACTTGCCTTGTTCCTTGTGTCAATGTCGGACAGAAACTCGCAATACAACGACCATTAAGGTAATCATTGCGACAATTTATGATAATTATGGTAAAATCAAACAGATATATGGTTATGCATTTATTTAATTTTGATACTGCACATTGCTACAGTTTGACAATGTTCAGTGCCCTTCAAATGAATTTTTAAAAGTAGTTTTTCTCAGAGCCACGGGGCCTATGGAGCCAAAGTTTATCCTGGCTTCCTTTTGTTTAGAAAGCACCAATAATATTTACTTGCTACTAACCCTTTTTGATAGCAGAAAGTTTGTGGCAAAGTAATTCCCACCAGATCGAACAGAAAAGTGGTGGTCCCAATAACTCAGTTGGTAGAGCACTCACTTCACATGCAAAAGACAAAGATTGATCCCGGGTGAAGTGGAGATTCTTTTCTGTCCACTCTCTTAGGTCTCTTAGTTCTGGTGTAAAGTATCAAGTTGTAGAAACCGGGATATGGAAATTCCGGCTCCATGGGTTGAATGGCCCTAAAGGACTTTTTTTTTTGGGACCACTTTGGCTTAGAGAGATAAATTTTCTATACCTGAGTGAGGAGTAATGTTTGATAAAGATAAGGGCTTTATTTACACGGCCCCCCTCTCTCTCTCTCTCTCTCTCTCTCTCTCCCTCCCTCTCTGTCTCTCTCTCTCTCTCTCTCTCTCTCTCTCTCTCTCTCTCTCTCTCTCTCTCTCTCTCTCAGGTTTTATCTGCCAAAGTCGTATTTCATATAAATAAGAACTGAATGTGAGTGCCAGCTTGTTAATGATATCCTAAAATCTTATGATAAAGGTTTTATATTCAAGTTTTGATCTTTTCTCAACCTCCAGGTGGTGGTGATCTTCATCATTTGTGTCGTGTCCTTGTTGTTTGTCTACATGCTATTCTTGCTATGCCTGGACCCCTTGCTACAGAAACGACCAGCCAAGTCATACCAACAACACACCAACGAGGAGGTGAATTTGGTAATTAGATTGGCTACTCTCTTTACAAACAGCCTTTTATTTTTTTCATTTTTGTCACTGTTGTCATCATTGTCATCGTCTTTAGGCTTCTCATCATTATTCTCTTACCTCTCCCTCCCTTTTTGTTTCGTTATTTATTTTGCACCTTTATTTTTTTGGTGTAGAATTAGGTTATGAATATTTGAATAAATTATTCTTGGTTTTGTTTTTAAGTTTCCAGCAGTCTTTTAAAGTATACAACCACAAATTTAAAATGTTCATCCTTAAAACAGCTGTAAGGTCTATTATCATTATCTTTATTCTTAACTGTTTTTTTAATGGAGGAAGGTGTGTAGTATTATGAACTTTTAAAGTGTTTCTTTTTATTATGTGAAAATATCTTTTATTGAGTGCTTGATTAATTTTTTAAAAGTTCATTGTTTGTGTACTGGTTTTTTAAAATGTATATATTTATGCTTTATTCATATTGTTGTTGAACTTTTTTGTCTGTTTATGATATTGCTTGTTAGTTTTAAAACTTTTTTGGGGTTTTGTATCAAATTATTATCACTACATTGAGGATCTTTTTGTTGTTTTATTTTTGTCTTTATTTATCATCTCTTCATTTGTTTTGTTTTTGATAGATTTATTTTATGCTGTAGTGTAAAAAATCAGATTCAACAGTATCCCTTCAGGATGAATCTTATCAAAAATATAATGAATGGAAATGCGTTGTTTGCATTGGAGCCATAAGAATTTTAGGTGGATTGAAATTTTTCTCTTATCTTTATTTTGACCATTTAACGAACACATTCATAAAACTTTGATAACAGAAGACATTCCTATAATATTGAATAAACTTGTTAATCCATTTTATGTAATTACAATATGGCATGTATGAGGTCTTCTGTTGACACAAATAAATTTATTTTTTATTGCCAAGGCGAACAATTATCCACGCTTATTACATAGCACACTCATAGACATACATTCCATTTGCCAATCTCTTTTAATGTGTCATCGAAATATAATAGTGGACCTTTGACTCAGCCAGACTTATATAAGGTCTCATTAAATCCAAGACATTAATTCTATTACCAATACTATTAAAGATGAAATTAAATTTTTATTTTATTTTTTGTGATTGAGTTGGTAAAAGCAGAAAAGGTACTGTATTGGAGGTTCTTTGCAATAGATGATAATAACAAATTGAGAATATCTTTTTGGCTACATTATTATGTTACATAAAGATTATTTATGAACACATATATTACTTGGCTCTCCGACCTAGGTTTCTGGTCTTAATAATTTGCCATATGATTTTTTTTTTTTTTGGTTAACAACAGACGTCTTTTCTAATAAACTCATAAATTTGAATAGAATAATTTTTAAATAGCTGAAATGCCAGTTTTTGAGGAAGGCAGACTTCATTGTTTGTTTGGTTTTTTTTTTTGGTTTTTTTTTTGTTTGTTTGTTTTTAATCATTTGAAGCAGCTTTTAAAATTCAAACTGTTTCACGATTTTTTAAATTATACTTTAATCAATTTTCCCCACCCTTCCCCCATCTCTTTAACTTTAGCATTCACACTCGCTGAACTCGACCATATCCGATAACTCGGTTTGTTTACACGTGTTGTTATGTGGTTGTTGTAATTTGTCGATTGTTTGTTTTCCTTATGTTATTACTTGGGACTAACAATAAAGCATGTCTTGTTTCAAGGGTTGTTTGTCTAACAGAATGTTTTGGTGTCACCACTCACATATCTGTGGCATTTATCAAAGGTAATGGATGTAAAGTCAATTTTCTGTAGAGGGTGGTGACAGGTTGTGTTATTATTATTACTGTAATCAATATCCTTATCCTTGAAAATCTATGTTAAAATCAAATGGTAACATTTCTCAGCATTCTTTTGTCATAATCATTCGTGTGTAAATCACTATTTGTCCTTTGAAGATGGTTTTTATTCTTCGTTCTGTTTATTTTTCTTGTTTTTTTCTTTGATGCATTTTTTAAATAATCAACATATAATGATAATGGCTCATAGATGACGAAATTTCAAGTTTGCAAATTAAATTATGAAAAGTGTTTCTGTCTTCTGAAATTGTAATGTTGCACAAACACCACACAACATCTTGTTTATTATTGTAGTTGAATCTGTTTTATTATTGCATCTGTTTTCCTCTTTTAAAGTTTTCCTTTATATTGGTATCATACGACACCATAATTTATAACTTTACAAAAGATCGTTGAAGGATAGGAGGATGTCAGATTACAGTAGAATTCAACCTTTTCTGTTAAGGTTCAATACACATCAGTTCTGATAATTAATTTCACTATTCCAGTCTCATGTCAACCCTCCTGCATTTGGAAAACAATTAACAAGTGTATTAGTATTAGATTAAACTGCACTACGTTTAGGACAAACAATATTAAAGGGGAGGTTTTGCATGGTTTTATATTTTACACCTGTTAGAGATTAGAACTTGACATCTGTTATCATTTTATTGTTGCGTTACCATCTTTCTTAATCGCACTGAAATAACCTAGAAGAGTCACGAGTACCTTAAAATCCCAGTAAAAGACAACATGGTCTTCAATCTTGATTTATCTTTCTTTTCATTTCATTTCTTTCTTTCCTTTATTTTTTTTTTTAATTTTTGGTCTGTTTTTCCTTCTGCTAAGGGAATACAGATTTGATTTTTGTTGCCTCTGATCGTTCATATCTTACATCATGTCTTTTAATTTTGCCTTGTAATCTTTTTCTTATTATTGATATATTATTATTATTGTTATTATTAAAAAAAAAAAAATTATTATTATTATTATTAATGATAATAATAATAATTTTATTATTATTATTTTTGATGTTATTGTTATTATTGTCATTATTATTATTATATATTATTATTATGATACTATTATTATTATTATTATTATTATTTTTATTATTATTATTTAATTTCATGTAATTTCTTGTTTCAGCCGCAAGATGAATACGAGGTTTTCAGTTTTTCTTTCTTTTCTTTTTTTTCTTTTTTTTTTAACTGTGTTCATGGCCCTTTTGAGTTTGTATTATCATCTGTTCCTCATTTCAGTGGCTGAAAATATATAACATATTTACATACACCATATATATGTATCACTGTCTCCATATTAACTAATACCTTACTTCTCTTATAGATGTAGTAGATTTATTTTAATCCACGGCTGGCACGTAAGGCTTAAATGATATCAAAATGGTTTTGGTACTGTTGCAATGATGAATTGCTTCATCATATGAAATACTTCATATGGCTGTCATCAGAACTGATATTTATTTGCTTAAGCTTTGAAGAATGAATACATAGATATGCTTGCTTCGGGTCTGTTTCCTTGCATGGGAATATAATTAATTATTGGGAACTGGAGTTTAGGGCTCCATCAGTCACGTTCCTGCTTTATTCATCGTTAAAAAATGAATCCATAGAGCCAGTGAGCAAAAAATTTATGCATCAATTTTGGCCCTTGAAAATTTAAAGATAATTGTGTTGTTTTGTTTTTTTTTGTTTTTTTTTTAAAGAAAAATAGTTTGTGTTGTTTTCTACTTCTCTAACTTTGAATATGCTGAGTTATAGGACAACCGTCTGGAAGAAGAAAAATATTCCAACTTACTTCCAACTTGTTTGGTTTGTATTTCATTTTGTTGATTTTAAAGACATATTCAGAGGAATGAATGATGCTGTGGATGTAATAAATTATATGGTTCGACGGCTCCTATCACTCCAGTATGTATTGTTTTGACAAATTATAAGCTTGCATCATGCTCAACTCTTCTACCAGTCAATCCATTGAAAACGATATATAATTGTTAATAAATTTACTCAAACTACAGCAGGGATAAGGCATTGTTTATTGGAACTGTCTGCTTGAAATTAGTTGCCATTTTAATATTATTGCCATGCTGAAAATGGGATATCTGGGCTTTGTTTCGCTTCATTTTATGTTTTTATAATCAGTTGGGTATTTTGCTTAAATATTTGTTTCCTTTTCTCTCCCTTGCCTATCTCCCCCTTAATGTCGCTATACTCTTGATGGTGCTAGTTTGTCACAAGTGACCAGAGTGGTATTGATAGTAATTATATACTATGAATACTGCCTTGTAACAGGTCATCAGCCTAACAATGATATGCATAATAATGTTTCTTAATTGGCATTAATCTTTTAAAAAGATATGAATTGGTCAACTCGTAAAACGCAGAATTCGACTCTACTCTAAATTGGTATATCTTACATTTTTCAACAAACTAGCAGTATCACCAATGCCTCCCAGGTATATTTTTCAGTCCAGTTTGACTTTGAACCTGACCATTTTCACCAAGATAGTACGCTTCATTCAATAAAGCTTACATCTTTTCACTGTTTGTCTTCTGTTGATTAAAACAATAGATCTTTAGTCATAACCAGATAAATTAAGGTAGAAACTTAGCCCCTATTGCTTGTTTTATTAAATTAGTTTGAGTCACCTTAGTTTATATTTCGAAATAAACCTTTTAGTCGTGAGGGATAAAAGTAAAAAGTGATTTTTGTTAATAATAAATTATTCCTGTTTGTGGATTGAAAGTTATAATGCATGGGGATTCCTATCTCTAATTTATCAAACATTTGCAATATCAATTTTTTTTTTTTTAATATCTCTTTTTGTCATCTTTGACTCCGATAAAAACAATGGTTTTGAGAGAATGGTGTTGCTGATGTTGTTTTTGCTCCTGACTTAGCATTCCCCAAGTTATTAAAAATTTTTAATGGGAACCTGATTGATATCTGTATATTGACTTCTGTTAGTCCATAGCATAAGTAGGTGTAGACAGTCTGTCTATGTCATTTGCTTCCCCCCCCCCCTTCTCTCTCTCTCTCTCTCTCTCTCTCTCTCTCTCTCTCTCTCTCTCTCTCTCTCTCTCTCTCTCTCTCTCTCTCTCTCTCTCTCTCTCTCTCTTTGTTCTTGGGTTTTTAGTTTGTCTTCTGTTGTTTGGTTTTTTTAATTTCTGAATTTTCATTCCTTGTTCCCCTTTGTGTTCTTACTCTGACAGAAATGCTAGCCTGTGTCGATAGAAATCAGATAGCACAAATTGAATTTAACATAAGAATGAGCAAAAATTAAATAAAATTAATTCAAGTTTTACTTTAATAATAACTTTTTTGTTTGGTGTATTTTTTTTTTTTGTTTTTTTGTGTTTGTTTTTTTTTGGGGGGGGGGGGGGGGGTGGATTATTTCCACTCAAATTTATGATTCCTTGTTATTCTATTTTTATCATCAGATTTACTCAGGTATAATACTAAATTTAGATCACAACAATGTTAAATCAAGCCTGTAATTGCATTGTTATCAGAACTGCAAATATCTGAACCTAGATTGGAGCCAGTTTTATGACATTTATTGTTGGTGCTTTTAATATGATGATGGTATAATAGCATTTTAGTCGCAGCAATTTGTTTTATCTAATTTGATTGTTTATGCAATTCCTCTTTATTCATTATTTCATTTATCATAGAGCTTTCTCTTTTATATATTACTGTTTATCATACGCTGTTTTTTTTTTTTTTTTTACAATTGTAATTAATAAGTCTTCAAGACATGGCATTTATTTTAAAGATATATATATTATTAAAAGAAAAAAAGAATCCGATGCTGTAAATCGTGGTCTTTGTTAAGAATAAAATTATATACAGCTGTTTTACTGATGATTTCTGAACACAAATCAATTTGTAACTTATTTGATTTGATGTGATCAAAAGTTTAAATAGAGGATTGTCTGCATTCTTGACATTTCATATACCCATTTTTTTTTAAATACAAGGCTGTCTGTATCAGCAGACCTTGTAGATAATTGGAAAAAGTTACGGCATATTTAAACATGCTGACTGGGGCATTTAACTTCAAGTATAATAAGTGATGGCTAAGTAAATAATTGCTAAAACTGACACTTTTTTTTTTCAGTTTGAACAATAACAAGTGATTGATTAGACATTTTAATAAGTTAAAGTCAATAAATGAATGAGTCAGGATCCAAGTCTTGATTCAATTCAAAGTTTAAGGCTAAAGTAGAATGTGATAAAACTTGACTTGTCAAGTTCAATAATTCTCAATCTCAAGATATTTTAATAAATTCTCGCTGCTAATTAGTCAATTGCTCATCATACCATCCCTTCCATGTTTATTGTCTATGAATTTTGGTGGAAATCATCAATACTATTCTGGGTGGGGTTCCTGACCTCCCATAGTGGGCAGGGGGTACATACTGTGTCTTCTATCCCCTTATATCTGTTTTCCAACATGCTTTCTGTCTTTGTCTTGGAATGAGATTACTTGGTTTTGTCCTGGTCCTGGCTGAGAGGGAAACAGTCGAATGTATAGTTAGTTTTGGGAGATGATAGTTTTTTCATTGTAAATCATCTCTCTGTTATGCACTGTATTATGCTTTCTTTATATTATATATGATTTGTAAAACATTTGAGTGTGTTCCTCTTAACGGGGACCTGTGCTTGTGTCTGGATGAGACTTTTAGTGATCTCAAACTAAGTACTTTGATAGAGTGCTTTTGGAATCTACACCTGTTTCTTATTTGAACCAATTCCCCTTTGTCTTCCCTTTTCTTGTATGCTTTATTGTAATTCTAGATCTTTTCACTATCCCATTTTCTTCCTTTTTAGTGGCGCTGATATGACCTTAATGTGTTGCAAGCGCCATAAAACCCTTAAAAACAAACAAAACATCAAAACTATTGTTATGATTATCTTTTACCAATGAAGGTCGTTGAATTTTGACTGGTGAATAACTTTTATGTATCGTGAAAATATGAAAGATTAGGTTTGCATTTTGTTATCAAGTCTTCATTTTAGCTCAGCTGTTTCTATGAAATGCTTCGGTCTAGATTTAATAATGACAAGGTTCCTCGTCATATTTTTCATTATCTTTTTTTCTTTAATCCCTATTTTCAGGAGGATTTGTCTCAGAGGGGTGAAGATCAAGCAAGTTCCTCCCAGTCACAACTCACTGATTCCTTATCTGCGCGTCAACGTTCATTGCTTAACATTGTGACCAAAGAACAGAAGAAGTGGAAGGGGACTGTCCAAGAACAACGGAGGAATATTTACGATCGCCATTCCATGCTGAACTAGGAATAAAGAAGCATTTATTGTTTTTGTAATTATTTATTTAGAGTCTGGGCCAATTCATAAAAGGAAAGATAAAGGAATTATTTATCCCTTGTGTATACCCCCCCATTTAGTAATAGACTTCAAAATTCAGATCTCGCTGAAATGTGATCAACCTGGTTCCCATAACTAAGACATGCCATTTGATCCTAAAATGGTCTCAAAATTTGCTTGGACAAAGTATCCTCTGTCAAATGACAAGCCTATTGTAAACAAATAGCTATCGATTTCAATGAAAATTACACTGATTAATGATAGAGATAAGTGGAAAACTATGATGCATGTCTATAAATATTTATATTCCAATTGGAGTGCATGCACTGTTTGGTGTAAAAAAGACAACAAAAAAACAAACTTGGAATAATAGTCTTTGACAGTGTAAAACTCAGCGTGAAGGAACCAATTCTTCCCTTCTTTACCCTTTATTGATCTTGGATCTACTTCAGTTCTTTCTCTGAATTACATTACTCTTTATCTTACTTTACCATTAGCAACTGTGATCAAAAGGGGTTACATACACCACGCACCCACACTAAGTCTACTTAGACGTCATTTGTATTGTCTACTATTTTATTTTTCTAGGTGCTGGTCTGGTCCAGTCTTAAAGTGTCTGGAGAGACATTGATTTTTTTAAA
This sequence comes from Berghia stephanieae, assembly GCF_034508935.2. Classification (NCBI taxonomy): domain Eukaryota; kingdom Metazoa; phylum Mollusca; class Gastropoda; order Nudibranchia; family Aeolidiidae; genus Berghia; species Berghia stephanieae. The sequence goes on from NC_088362.1 coordinate 49,902,024, forward strand.
AATCCCATTAGATTGTACACTGTTCTGATTGGATCTGGCTGTAAACTGCATTCCATTTTTATATCCTGAGCATTATGCTCCAGGATTGAGACAGCTGTCCTCGTAATGTTTTGGATCAAAACAGGATGGAAATCATGTACTTGTGTTTTAGATTGATCTTATTCTTTTGTTGGAAATCAGATTTTTCTCAGAGAATACAAGTTTTATATGATTGATGCCTGTGGCAGTCCTTATTTATAATAGTTTTGTTTTTTTATGTGTCAATGTAAGTTTTGTAGTGATATCTTAATTATATATTGTCTGTGCAATAACATTGTTATATAAATGACGATGATGATGACTGGTCTTTGGTTGTTAGATTATTACATTATTATTATCTACATTTGTGCATAGGACGTTGTAAATATTTCCATAATGTATTTTTAAGTTGGATGTGTTTGTGTGTGTGTGTGCTTGTGTATGCATGTGTGCCTTTGAGTGTCGAGGAGCATGGACATGTATGTATGTAATTGTGTCCATGTTTGTGCTAAAATGTTTGTGTCTGTGTGTACTTATGTGAATCAATGTAAGAAAGAAAGTTGTAGATCATGATGTTCATGAATTGGATTAATTTGTTTTGATGCGCAAGCAGTTATGTTTAAAAAAACATAAACAAAGAGTGCATAATTGAAATTATAATTTTTAAGCTTGTAATCTAAATAGACAACTGGGTGGGGATCCTGACCTCCCATAGCGGGCAGGGAGGTACATACTGTGTCTTCTATCCCCTTGTATCTGTTTTCCAACATGCTTTCTGTCTTTGTCTCGGAATGAGATTACTTGGTTTTGTCCTGGCACTGGCCAGAATCCTAGCTGGGAGGGAAACAGTCAAATGCATAGTTATTGTTTTGGGAGATGATATTTTTTTTCCTTGTAAATCATCTCTCTGTTGGGTATTATTATTTTTATTTTGAATGTATAATGTAAGCATTTGAGTGTATTCCTCTATGTTGGATTTTGTGCTTGTGTCCGGATGAGACTTGTAGGTGATTTCAAACTAAGTACATTGGTGGTATGCTCTTGGAAATCTACATTGTCCCATTTGTTATCAGTTCCCTTTGTCTTACTTTTTCTTGGGTGCTTTAATTGTAATTTTAGAACTTTTGACTATCCAATTTTCTTCCTTTTTACTGGCGCTGATATAACCTAAATGTGTTGCAAGCGCCGTAAAACCCTTAAAAACAAACTAAATAGACAACAAATGACACCAAGGGAGGTATGATTGAAGAATTCCACAGGGGAAATGAAATATAATAATTTTATTTAAAATATAGATTCCGCGACTAGCTGGAGAGCAGGATGGAAGGCGATTTCTATGCCTGGGACCAGTATTGGAATGAATGCTATTGCATTTTTTAATATCCACAGGAATAGCATAAGACTCTATCTCTTGTTCTAACACCACTGGCATCACTGGGAGGAATTTCGATTATTCGAGATAAGGTTGACCATGTGTTACAAATGGAGCACAAGTTCGTAACATTTTGTCATGCATCATTTTTATGAGGCCATGACTAAGCTCCCAAGAATGAAATGCTTTCTGAGCTTTTGTACTTGATGCTAATAAGATCATATGTATTTCTGTAATTGCTGAAGTCAGCCAGTAAGATTAGCATAAGTAAAAATATAGAGATCCTTCAGGTCAGAGGTGTTGGTTGCCGTTTGCAAAAGGTCGTTCTCTCCACTAATTTTTGCTGTTTATTTGTGCTGTAGAAGAAGTTTACCTCTTTTTTTTTTGTCTAGGAACAAAATAGTTAATGTATTTTATGTCTTCAAATATCACCTTTCCTCTTGTTTATGATTGTCTCTTAAATATATGTTGTTACACACTCTTTTTCTTAATCTTCTTCCTCTTTTGGCCTAATGATAGAACACTATTTCACCTCTTTGGGTTGGCAGCCCTGCCTTGCCCACCGCAAGGTACATAACAGGATTGCAAAGGATTCTAGGGGAGGACGATTCTGAACATATTAAGAAAGCTGTAATTGGGATCACTAAGACACGTTGTTCTATCACATTTGGCAACATTTTACTGAATTAAAATATTTTTAATTTGGCAACAGCGTATGGTCCAAAAATTATATGGCATGAGTGGTGATTAAAGTATTAGAATGGCCCACTGTTTTACATTATCTGCTCCACATGGAACACATGTAGGATGAAATGAAGTGTAGGTTGTGTCGAAAATGACAACAATCAGCAGATACTATGACAGAATAATGGGGTAACATTTCTCATAGCTGACTAAAGCAATTTATTCATAGCTTTGGATGTCAGGCTGTAACGGCTACAAGTGGAGGACACATGCGCTTCTAAAATTATTTTTAAAAATAAATCAAACGACCATTATATTCTAGATTGTAAATATTTTTTTCACAAATTCTTTCATTTGAAGTTAGATAAATATGAAACCCAAGTTTGATTCACTCTTTCTTTTTTGACCATTATAAAACAAAGGATGAGCTGTTAGTGAATGGAGATCTACTAGTGTGTCACTATTATTATTATTATTATTATTATTATTATTATTATATTATTGATTTGTTTGTAAATAGACTCATCTTGCGATGATGAATGGAATTCTCCATTGGGCGGGTGGATATTTCATGGGTCATAAACATTTGAGAGTGTCCCTTTTAGCTGAAATTCTGTTGTGGTGTCAAAGTGGGACTTTTAGATGTTTCAGATTAGCCTACAGGATATACGATTCTTGGACCTACTTTTGATAAATCCCTTTATTTTACATTTTCTTTGCTGCTTAAATGCAAGATCTAAATCTGTTGACTTTTTTTTTTTATCATCTTTCATTTTACTGAACTGGCACTGAAATGATCTAAAAATTGTCATTCGTATAAAACAAAGAAACAAAAACAATGTAGACTCACCGCGCTCTCTCATTCTCTCTCATCTATTGACATGCCCTCTCCAACCAGCCCCAATTCCTTATTTGCCTCGATTTTTATATGGAAGTAGATTTGTTACTTTCCATCCCTATTTTATAAAATCTCCAAAAAATGTGAATATAAGGGTATTGGTCTGACTTCAAAGTTGTTGTTTTTTTAAATATCTTATTTATTTGTGATGTTAGTAATACAGCTGTTTTTAGGAAAAAAAATTGTTCCAATTTCCTGAATCAAATATATTAATATTACTTCTTGATTGTGTTGATTTAGTTTAAACATAAATGAAAGGGAATGAACTGAAACTTGAATGATTGAATGTTCGATTACTGCGATTTGATTAAAATGTGAAATTTTAAAATATAATAATAATAATCCCATTTATTTAATAACTGTTCTGTTTTGTTGTTTTTTGTTTGTTTTTTTATTGTTGGGTATCTTTTTATTGAGGGGGAGGGGGGGGGGGGGGGGGATTGGGTTTGTTTGTTTGTTTTCAATAAATTTTACAATTATCGTCATCGTGGGGTGCGTGGAAGTTTTTTTAGGACAGGGTAACATTACGACTAGGTGCCGATGATTCTCCATCAGTATCAGTCCACAACTGCCATGGTATCTCGCCAATCCCCTGGGTGGAATCTTTGACCTCCCATGTGTCTATCCCCCTAAATCTTTTTTTTTTTTTTTTTTTTTCTCGTTGCTCGTGTCTTTGTTCAGGATTGACATTGCTCAGTTTTTTCCTGGTCCTGGCTGGAATCCTTAGCTGAGAGGGAAGCAGTTATATATAGTATTGTAGTTTCTTTTTTTTTTTTTTTAAATTTTGAGTGATGATATTTTTCGCTTGTAAATCATCTTTAGCATGTACTCTCATAGCTTAAATTTTGAATATATTAGTACTTTCTAAGCATTTGTATATCCTTCATAGCGAGATCTTTTGCTTGTGCCGAGATGTGGCTTTTAATTAGGTCATCAAATAGTATATAGGCACATTGATAGAGTGTGATAGATTGCTAATGGAATTGTCTTTTCCCTATTCGTACCAGTTTCCTTACCTATTCTTTTGTGCTTTAAACTTTAGCTCTATAACTTTTCCCCTATAATCTCCGTTTTTAATGGCACGAAAGTGACCTAAATATGTTTCAAACGCCTTAAAACCTTTTAAAATATATTTGTTTGTTATCATTATTTTTTTTTATTTTTCTTGTTGAAAGAGATGACTTTTTTATCCTTGTAAATCATTTCCCTGATCAATCTGAAGCGCTTTCATTTTTGTAACAAAACCAAGATGCTTGCATGATTGATGCATTGGCCTGATGGCAAACCTGACTACGGCAATGTGTTCGTGGTTATGGGACTTTTCACCTCACTTATCAGCCCATTTGACGCAGGCGTAAATGAATATGTACCTTGCTTTGGCAGTAACACCCGTATTTTAGAGTGACAGTGCGAAAAAGTGCTTCGAGCAGGGGACTCGCATCGAATAAAATTGGATTTCGGTTTAACTTTGCTTGCTGGATATGCCATGTTGAAAGCAATGTTCAGGACATTTTCTTCCTCCGTCCCCGGATACTGACAACACGCCATCCGGTATAGGAATACAACTGAATTGGAAAACGTTCAAATACAATCTTACACATCAGAAGAAGTGGAAAGGGGGGTGCCCAAATATTATACAACTTTTGTGAGATGAACAAGAATTTGTTGACATAAAGCATTAAGGTAAATCGGGCAATAGGTTCTACTACTTTCAATAAGAAGGTTTCTTTTCATTTCAACAATTCAACCATGGCTTCAAAAAAAAAAAACAACTACAACGAAATTTTTCAACTGTACAAACTACTGCATCTTGAACACAAGGGCAACATTGTCGATAAAGAGTTGAATAAATTATATTGAATAAGGTACAAGGCTGGTACAACATAATATACCTATTGAGAGTGTAAGTGTAATTAAAGAGTCTAAGGGGAAGCTGAAATAAAGCTTAGATTGAATTACATTTGGATTCAAAATCCCGAAATCAGTTCCTAATCCTAAACTCCCGCCTTCATCGGGCGCCGTAAACCCAACTCCTCGAGCTTGAACCTCTAGAATGGACGAAATTGAGGTCACTTAGCATTTTGTTATTGTTTATAGCCAGCCATTTCTATGAGTAGTTCTCACTAAATTGTATTAATCAGACTATAAAAGTTTAAGTTTACACATAGTTGTAATGTATGTGTTGGTAACATAAAAACAGCTGGAGGATGTTTTTATGATTTAAAAAAAAAAACAAAAAACTAAACGCTTAACATCAATACTCCAGCGGATGTCAGCCCAACTTCTCTAGATTCAACAATATCCTCCAGTCGACGCAAGCCTGAACCTTTATTACCCCAGCCGACGTAAGCCTCACTCCTCCATTCAACCGATACTCCTCCAGCCGACGCAAGCCCATCTCCTACAGATTCAATTAATACTCCTCCAGCCGACGTAAGTCCAACTCCTTCAGATTCAACCTCTATTCCTCCAGCCGTCACAAGTCCAACTCCTCCTGAATCAACCTATACTCTAGCTTCGACCTCTATCCCATCATTATAAATAAATAAAGTATTAAATAACCCTACCTGGGTGGGGTTTCCGACCTCCCATAGTGGGCAGGGAGGTACTTACTGTACCTTGTTTTCCAATTGCTCTCTGTCTTGGAATGAGATTACAGTACTTGGTCCTGACCTTGGCTGGGAGGGAAACAGTCAAATGTATAGTTATAGTTTTGGGTGATGATATTTTTTTCCTTGGCATTGTAAATCATCTCTCTGTTATGCACTGTCATTTTTTAAAATTCTTAACATATGATTTGTGAACATTTGAGTGTATTCCTCCTCGTGGGGACTTGTGTTGGTGTCTGGGGGAGGCTTTTAGGTGATCTCAAATTAAGTACACTGCTCTTTGAATCGATATCTGTTCCCTATTTGAACCAGTTCCGTTTGTCTTACCTTTTCCTCAATTGTACATCTAGAATGTTTTAACTATCCGATTTTTTTCTTTTGTTATTGGCACTGATATGACCTAATTGTGTTGCAAGCGCCGTAAAACCCTTAAAAACAAAACAAAAATAACCTTACAAGAGACAAGCTTTCAGATGAAATAAATGCATTGAAACAGCACAATTGGATACCAAGCTTTTCCTTTCCCATCACCAACCATAAAGTTGTTCCTCGTGAAAGATAAGAAAGGGAGAAAAAAAACTTAAAACATATTAGTATTAGAGCTAGTGAAAGAATTACAAATGCTCCCCCCCCCCCCCAAAAAAAAAATAATAATAATAATAATAATATATATACATATAAAATATGAATGGATTTATTCACCTATAGATAGTATGCGCTTGGCTAAGAAGTTCATAACATTGCCATCCGGAAGTAACGCGGACCAACACACAAAACTGTGTGTAACCATGAACGTTTATAGTCAAGGTTAATACAGTTCAGTGAGCATTACTCATAAACGCGGATGGCAAAAAACAATATTAAAGACCCGATTGACGTCATCTGCATACTATCTATATGGCCGAAACACATGTTTCTGTGGCTTCCACCCACGTATTCAGTCGGCAATTATAGTCCGTAGAAACTATATGTAGAATATATGTATATGTGTATACATATATATATATATATATATATATATATATATATATATATATATATATACATATATATATATATATATATATATATATATATATATATATATAATATATATATATATATATATATATAAAACATTAAAAAGAGTGCTAAGATGTTTACCAAATGAAATTGGCCTTATGACTCATAATATGAGTATGCGAATCCAAAGAGTCGCGAGGCTCTCCATAAAAGACACCCTGTCTATAATTTTAGAGTCCCTGATAAATCTGGCAGGAGTTGAAGCTGGTGAAAAAAAGATATAATATGTGCACTTACCATATAATAAAGTAATAATCGAATATTGAAAAACATCCAATTTGGATTCAGTAGTCTGATGTCACGCGCCTGGCAACGGCGGCCATCTTGGTTCTAAACAAAGAAAATCTTTACTTTTTATTCTTCATGCTGGCGAGAACTTTTCATTCCCTTTTCATATGCCTTGTGATCAGAATGTGTAAAAGTCAAAACATGATCAAATTGATGGTTTTTTTCCCCTCTGGATACGCTTTTAAGCTGGCCGGAGAAATATTTCATACGGCGTCCGCCATTGTTCCGATAGTTTAGAGCCAGTGTTACTAAGTTACCATACGTCATTAGGAAGGAAGTGACGGTACGACTATTGAATCCCATTGATCGAGCGGGGTAGTTGGTGACAAAATATATGAAGGGAGTCCCCAAAAAAGGTGACATTATATTTTATTCCATAACAAAAAAAAAAAGAGCGTGGAGGGGGGGGGGGGGGTATAATAATGGCAGTGAACCGTAGAACGTAATCTCATTAGCCACAACAATAAACGTCGGGGTTTTCCTGGAAATCCACCTCATCAGTAAATGTGTATTAAAAATCTGTTAAACTGAAATTCAATGTTATTGTTAATCTATTTCTGTCACAATCATTGACGTAGTTCCATGTCGTCGTGCAATGACAAAACGTTTTAACAAATTTTAAACAGAAAACTTTTGCTTCACACTTCGATCAATTACTTGCTTCCAACGTGTCAACCCGAGATTGAAAGTTTTATTTTCAAAGACAACGCCACTTTCCACCTCATGAACCTCCAAATTTAATGTCCATCTTCCGACAGAACGTAAAAAGTGTTTGTATAGATAGAATGAAGATGACGTCCCTCTGGCCTTTATTATTGTTTTTTTTTTTTTTTGTTTTTGTTTTTTTTTTTTGTTTTTTTTTTTTTTTTTTTTGCCATCCACGTTTATGAGTGATTCTCACATAACTATTATCCAGACTATAAAAGTTCATGGTTACACATAGTTTTGTGTGTTAGTCCGTTATACTTCCGGATGGCAATGTTTTGAGCTTCATAGCCAAGAGCATACTATATATAGCTACTTTTCTAAGGGAATGCCGTAAAGATACCAAATCAGCAGTTCGAACCCTTTGACTTTATCATAGATTATTTGATTTATTTTAATCACTCAATCATCTATTCTAGATGGGACAACAAGGCTCAGCGGTACAGTCTTTGCTTCGTAACCAAATTGTACCGAGTTCGACTATCCGCCTCGTTGTGTGGCCTTGAGCAATTCACCTCGCCCTAGCTCACTTTGCGGTTCTCCACTGTGGCTGACGCATGGGGTATTCCTGTCTTCCCTTGGAATAGACCCTAAAAGAGAAATTTCACCTTGATGATGAGTAAAGGGAATTTTTAAAAATACAATTTTATTGATAACCACGAACTAGATAATGGACGGAGTATTTAACTCACTCAACCCTAACACCGTAGTTTGCAAGGGTTACTTTTATCCCATGCCTATTTGTTGCATTTTTCTGAGACAAATTATAGGCGTAGTTTTTACATGTTAAGGTACGGTAGTTGAATAAAAACTGTCTATGCACATGCTCATTTTTAAATTATTTATTTTTCCAAATTTGAAAAGTAGCAAAAATCTCTAGGATTGAGTGAGCTAAAGCAAACCAGTCAGATCCTTTACTGCTATGCCATTCAAGAATGACGATCGAATACAAATTATGGGTTTATGTATTATCGTTGCGTGGACGGTACCTATCGTTTAATGTTTGCCATTTTAGAAATGTCAGATGGAGTTTCAATTTAGCCAATTTGAAATTATTTGTATTCTTAGTTGAGAAAATCCTAGTACGGTAGTTCGTGAGTACGATGTCAGAATATAAGCAGTAATACAAACTGTCATTTTAAAAATACTAGCTCCATGGCTAGGCATTTGAGATGTGGGTGTATAGAAGAATGTTGAGGCTATCATGGACAAACAGGTAGAGAGGAAGTGTTGGAGAAGGTGAAGGGAAGAATACTGATCGATACCATCAGAAAGAGGCTGTTACGGTTTCTGGGACATCTGTGGAGAAGAGACGGATAGAAAAGTTGGTAACATCTGGGATGATCGAAGGAAAGAGAGCTAGAGGAAGACAAAGAATGACTTATCTAAATAACCTAAGAATGGCCAAATGTGACTTAAAAAG
>NC_088362.1:49921082-49976082 GCF_034508935.2 Berghia stephanieae
TATTAATCAGACTATAAAAGTTCATGGTTACACAGAGTTTGTGTGTTGGTCCGTTATACTTCCCGGATGGCAATGTTGTGAACTCCTTGGCCAAGCGCATTCTATCTATATATGTTGAATTATATTATATATGCATTAGTGTGTCAAAATATTGTGATAAGTGCTCACAAACTGAAAGGTCACCCGATCCTGCTGGTTGGAATGTTCTGAATGGAATGTTATGGCTGAGCCCGGCATGTCCATATTTGCAGGTCTGAAAACCAAATTGTTAGGTGCTCATTGTTGTATAGATGGCATCAATTGGAAATAAAAGTCTTAAACCAACGCAAAATATACTCCATAACAACAATGTTAAATAAAGCCCATAATTGCATCCGGTTATTAGATCTACAAATGTGTGCAGCTCGGCTGAGACCTATGTCGAACGCTACCCACTTTTCTATATGAATCATAATAATATGTTGTGAGAAACTTATGGCTGGCAAAAAAAAAAAAAATTAATAACCACGAATAGAAGTGTGACGTCAACCGCATTCTTTTGATTGTCATGAATGAAAATAATGTTTTGCCTCAACACCCCACGTAAAATCAAATCAACGACAAACCGACCCCGCCTCGCTTTTCATACTGCAAACCCCTTCCCCCCGCGCTCCTTCACCCCGACCCACACAAGTTATGAATAGCCTCTCGTACCTGTAAGGTAAGTTTTGGATTCAACATTTTCGGCCAGCCTGCCTAAATGTTTGCCTGCCGCTTGCAGACGACATACGACGCTGACACGAGTTTAGAAAGCTTACAGTGGTTACAGCTCAAAACTTTCAACACCCAACACATTTGACTGACCGTTTCATGTCGATTCCAGATTGTTTCTCTGGTTTCAAGTGTCCGTGTAAAACTTGGTAAAGTGTTCACAAGTTCTAGAATTGGATAATTTCATGTTTAACTGGAAACTCTGTCGACTTTTTAATCGTTCAAATCGTGAGGATATCGAATTACGGAGATAAATCCAGCCACCTGTGTGAATATTCTAGGCGTTAACGGGTATATATCAAAGGGACTGTTGTTATTGTGGTTTTACCTCCACGCCCGTTGTGCGTCACTGGCTTGTGTTTTCTTTTCACCACATCGGGTACCTATTCCTGAGGTAGGAGTCCATTTAGTGTCCGTTCTTCATATTATTTTGTGTAGATGAATTATATTGGCACCGTTTTTGTGTGACCCATTAATGCCATTAATGGATTTGTAAAATTATAAAATCCAAATTTCTTACCTCGGCTTTATGGCACCGGCATAGATAAAATAAAATTAGGACCTATTTTACTCTTTACACCATGTAAACATAAGATGTAGGGCATTTTTATTGTTTGCGCCTCTATCTACCCTGATACCTTTCTGCAATCAACAGGTGTTCATTTAATGGAGTAACGCATTAAGTGTACATATTTGTACAATAGTCTACACTGCCTTTTGCCAAAAGGTTAAATGGATCGCTTGAGTCGAGAGGGGTAATGTGTCCAATGTTCCTTTCTCGGGGAAACAATCCCAAATGAATAGAGAACGATAGAAGATGGCTGACAATCTTGAATTTAACAGTGTATCAGTCAAAAGGAAAAGTGAACAGGTTTTGGTAAAAATACAAGTCACTTTAATTTTGTTTGTTTGTTTTTTTTTTATTCAAATATGGATTTTGAGGTGGTAACCTTTATGAGTTGGGACTGAGATGGTCTCAAGTTTCAAGTGGGTTCATATTTTTCAATTAGTTCCTGCTAATATTCAGGTGCCAATCCAGTTATAACACCAGTCGCTTTGCATTTTGAGCATTGCTGCACTGCACCGCAGTATAGTTCTGTGGATGACTTACACAACACCACGTAAAGTCAGGAAATAAATTTGAATAAGCTTGGTCTGTAAAATTTGGACTTTTAGAATGGTAAACGGTAGAAGGAAGTAAATTATGGTTACATGAAATGTATCTTATCTATTGATTTCACAATCCATGTTCACAGCTATAAAATTTACATATTATCTTTAATCTTTACAAAGATAGCGGGCGATGAAAAACAGTTGACACACAAAAGACTCATTCTCTCTCTCACACACTCTCTCATTGACACAGACGCACACATATAACACACACACACACACACGCACGCGCGCGCGCATACAAATAGATATTTGTAGAAATAATATAGATATAAATTAGAGATAAAATGGATAGATAAATTAATATAAAGATTGATAGACACACAGAGATTGACAGACAGACAGATAGATAGATAGATAGATAGATAGATAGATAGATAGATAGATAGATAGACAGATGGATAGGTAGATAGGTTGATTGAGAGAGAGAGAGAGAGAGAGAGAGAGAGAGAGAGAGAGATGGCTAGATAGATAGATAGAGATGGCGAGATATATTGAGAGATCGGTTGATGGGTGGCACGACGTACGGACGTTCTTTCAAACCTGGAACTTTTTTTTTCCAAGATGAGGGTCATTTATATCTATTGATATTTGAAGGACGAATTTTCTGGCCAAATGTTCAAATATGTGTCTTTCCCAAGTACACCAGTTGACTGGTTATCTTATTTATATCTAATCTCGCGTTTTTGATTAGCGGATCATCAACCATTGTTTGCCGTGAAATCTTTTTGTTGCTTGGAATCTGTCTCAAGGATAATTTTGATATCTAGAGCGTGTCAAGATGGCTAGAAAATGGACTTTGGAGATGAAGTGACCAACTCTCTTGCCTTCTTAAGTACTATAAAATGAGTTCAACGCTTCTTCTTCTTCCTTTGATTGCCCACAATCAATTGGTTGATTATTGTGGCAAATATGAAACTGCTTTCTAATCTCTCTGTATTCCTTGTTTATAATCGTTAGTCTAAAATCAATTTCCAGGGACATTCAGGGGTCATCAACGTTGGTCAGTGATGGTTTGTGTAAGGTCTAAGTATTTGCTTAGCAACTTGCCACAAAAGCATCAATTGTAGTGGCTTCGGTCACTTTAGCGTCAAGCTGGTTCCAGTCTCTGACCGTACGCGACTAGAAGGAAAAACCACGCTTTACGCATCCATCTGTTAACTCATGACATTTATCTGTTATGCCTTGTAAACAATTGGTGTTCTACTTTTTATAACTTAAAAACTGTTTTGAGTTCGATTTGAGGCAAAATTGTTCGCTTGTTGTTCATTTCTGTGTTGTTCTCTATTCCAGAGATGTAATGAGACCACTTGATAGATGAAATAGTAAAGGGAATAGACAGGGTAGAGGCAGGATTCCTTAAACCAAACAAGAACATTCAGACACGAGGAAACAGCAAGAAACTGAAAAAAGAACGTTTTAAAACAAATGAAAGAAGGAACTTTTTTTCATCTAGAATTGTAAATAACTGGAATAAACTACAAGAAACCACAGTATCAGCAAAAAATTTGAATAAATTCAAAGCAGAGTTGGAGATAAGCAACACCCTAGGAAACAAGTTCAATTATAAAAATTGGTCCAATCATTAATAGATGAGGAGGAGCGAAGGAGACTACACCAAGTCTAAAAGCTCTATACAGAGGTATCCAGGTAGGTAGGTATCCAGGTATCCAGGTATCCAGATGTTACCGTGAAGGTGATATGTCAATATGCGTGTGTTTATTTGTTTGTTTGTTTTCAATCTAGAGACACGCGTTCCTCTTGTGAAACATACCACTGGGATAATGTATTAGAAATCACCCTTGCTTTGAGGATTTATTTGCCGATGTCTCTGTGAGACCCAAACTCGACTCAGATTTCTGTTTCTATTGTAATGACAGTAAGGCTACAGAATATATTTCCGACGGGGATATCAAAAAAGAAAACAGTGGTAATCGAGTATGGTGTACTCGATCTGACAAATATTATTCAACACGGAACTTCTAGACAGCTGGAGGAATTTTTAACAAATTGAGTTTTCATATAATTCATCACTTTCTCCAGAGAAACAACCTTCTGGCTAAATTTTTTTATAGATAGTATGCGCTTGGCTAAGAAGCTCATAACATTGCCATCCGGAAGTAAAACGGACCAACACACAAAACTGTGTATCCATGAACGTTTATAGTCGGGTTAATACAGTTCAGTGAGCATTACTCATAAACACGGATGGCAAAAAACAATAACAAAGACGCGAGTGACGTCATCTTCGAACTATCTATAGGTTTATAATAGATGGAACGAAATTGACGCCACTCAGCTCTCTGTGGTTGCTTTAAGCCAACCATTTTTATGATTACTTCTCACTAAATTCTAGCAATCGGACTTTACAAGTTCAAGGTTATACATAGTTTTGTATGTTGGTACGTTTTATCCTGATGGTAGATATTGTGAGCACTGTACCTAAACGCACAACATCAATAGTCTGATATGTTAACTCTTGTTTGGTTAACTCCCTTATTTCGCAAGACTCTGGGTGGTTTTCAGGGCTTATACTATTTATTTCTATTGCGGACAGCCTTCAAAACGCATTTTGGTGAATCATAAATGTGGAAACTACGTTGTTTAATCGTATTTTCTCAATGGATGGCTGATTCTGGGGGATTTGAAGAGGATTAGCCTTGTTGATATTCTCATAATTTTAATTATAATTTATGTGTTTATTTATGGTCATCATCATTATCATCTTTATCATTATCATCTTTATTATCATCTTTATCATCATCATCATTGTTCATCATCATCGTCACCATCACCATTATCATCATCGTCACAATCACCATTATCATCATCATCATCATCATCATCATCATCATCATTAATCATCATCATAACCATCATTCATCATCATCATCATCATCATCCTCATCATTAATCATCATGATAATAATCGTCGTTGTCGTCGTCGTCGTCGTAGTCGTCTTACATCGCATGTCATCGCCGTGGCTATTGCATGTCTGTACCGATTCTAGTCAAAGATGTAATTATGTCGTATGTCATGTTTTGCGTCATCGCCACTGTTGGAACATATCCAAAATCGTTTAGAGAACCAGCGATCTACACCAAACGTGTAGGGCATTAGATACGATCACGATCTCGAAGGTTATGAAGAATTATTATTGGCAGCCATCTTATGCATTCATCACCCCCCCCCCCCCCCCCCCCCCCCCCCCCCCCCACCCACACACACACACACGCCGCGCCCCCATAACAAACAGAGCCTTGTAACTAATAATATTATAGTCATTTACAAAAGAAACTAGATGGCAGTTTTATTCCGCTAATAGTTGGTTGGACCATTGGTTCAAGAATATCACTGTTGTATAGGTCTGAGTGCACTTCTCAGTCGAGCATTTTTGTGCAAAAAATGGTCACCTTTGGCCGAATTAAGGGTTTGTGACATTTAAAAATAAGCTCAATGAAGGTGAACGTTTGATGCGACAATTGCTGTGTAGCAACGCTTATTTAAATTAAATAATATCTGAAATATTTTAGGTGCACATTTACATGTAATTTTTGTACCGACCTGTTTGGTGTCCGCAACTGCTCCTCACTTGTGTCAATAAAGGCATGCGATATATCAACAGATAGAAACATTTAATTTGTCTTCTTTTAAAAGATGTAGTAAGCGTAACAATCTGTGTTCTCTTTATGTAAGTTAATAGCAAATTCAAACTGTCCAGTTTCTTTTGTAATTGACTAGGATATATGCGTGCCGTTGTGTCTACATAAATATTAGATCCTGATGTATACATGTTATTAGTACATAATGCGTTAGTTTGAATTATATTTGCAAGCTCTCTCTCTCTCTCTCTCTCTCTCTCTCTCTCTCTCTCTCTCTCTCTCTTCTCTCTCTCTCTCTCTTCTCTCTCTCTCTCTCTCTTCTCTTTCTTTCTTTCTTTCTCTCTTCTCTCTCTCTCTCTCTCTCTCTCTCTCTCTCTCTCTCTCTCTCTCTCTCTCCCTCCCTCCCTCCCTCTCTCTCTCTTTCTCTTTTTTCTCTCCATCTCTCTCTCTGTCTCTCTCTCACGTCCCTTCCCTATATATGTTTGTGTGTGTGCGGGGGGGGGGGGGGGGGGGCTGTATTTGGGTGTTCTGGGCTGTGTTCTTAATGTTTGAGTTTGCTCTGCTACTGTTCCCCAAAAGGTTGCATTCCTTCGTTAATTGCAGGGCCCACCTTTACTGCATCAGACCGAGGGAGGGAGAACATCCTTAGCACTTTTGTCAATGTTTGAATTGTTTTTATCAGACCAGGTTTCTCCGCTTTGTCATTCTGGATCGAAGAAGGCCTTAAACATTCTGGACTCTTCTCCGAAATCCGAGTCAGGCTTCGTTGCTCTAGACTGCAATGCCAACAGTTCAGTTCATAATACCCGAGAATTTATTAAAATCTTAAGTTGTTTTTTTTTTTCTCGATTATTTGGCGTTTGTATTTTTGTTCAGTCAATCGAATGCAGTTTTAACGTAGAATCTATCTAGTACATAAATATATATATTGTACATAAGATCGCGCACTGACGCCAAAAGACCTAAAAGTGTTGTAAATATTATAATTTCTAAAAGCAAAAAACGAAACATAAAGAGTGTGATAGAAAAGAAGGAAATCAATTCATTGTATCGTCTTTAAGATTTTATTTCAAAGAATTGCCATGCTAGACGTCTATATGATGAGATTATTAACAAATGCCTATTTTTTGTGCACATTTGAAAATCCTACATCTCTCTTTAAGATCGATAAGGATTGTGGAGGAAGGGTTAGGAAATTGCCACTTGCTTCTCTCCTTAAATGATGGTAACACACATATTATGATGTATTGTTAAAAGTTATTTGGCAAATAAGATTTTTTGATTTATTTAACTTGAAGTCACCACTAGATAGGTAGTAAAAGAAAGATGGAAGTTTTCGTTTCAACCGGTTCACTTATGCTCAGGCGTCAATAAAACTGTCTCTTTCTTTTTATTATTAACCCTCTCCTTGCTTCAGCCACTTTTTACCGCCTATGAGAGCGAGACACATCTCTGCCTATGTCGCAACTTCGTGTCTTGTCCCTGCAGGTAAACAGGGCGGTGACTGTTAGTGCAATCCGATGGCTAAATGGAAAGTATGATTTTCTAATTTAACCTTGGTTAGTATGCATATTTAATCTTGTAAAATATATATAAATTCACTCATAGTTAGAAGATAAATATATGCAGCTTTTGGATACCAAAAAGATTTTAAAATAATAATCCTGTATCCATTTAAAAGGTCATTCACATTTCATGGGTAATAATGGAGAGTCTTTTATGTCGAGAATTATTGTTTGTTCAAAAGCGTGCGTTGTTTCTCATTCAATGTATTCTTACCCAGCCAAGTGCTCAGTGATGCTTGTTTGGTTTTAAATGGTTTTAAATTTGCGATGTTAGATTAAGTCGTGTTTTTTTTTTTTTTTTTTGTTTTTGGGATTTTTTTTTTTTGCTGTGTTTTTATTTATTTATTTATTTATTTTTTTTTTTTTTTTGGGGGGGGGGGGGGGAGGGGAGGCCACACGACAAGCAGATTTTTATAGATTTTCTTTTGTTCGTAGATTTTTGTTTAATGTAAGCTTTCATTCTTATTTCAAAAGGTCAGAGGGAACAATGAGAACACGGACGAACGCTTTTCGCATTTTACCAATTACGAGAGGGTGGAGTCGCAGAATGAGAAGGTACTTGATTAATAGAGAGGCACAGTTGACGTTCCAGTCACCAAAACTAAGTATTTTAAAACTTGTCGGCAATGTTTTGATATAGGCGTTTACAAACGCATGGTGCCGTGCACACTGAAGGGGTGATTGCGTCTTTTCTTTGGTGGCCGTGACTTGCAAGTCATTCGTTTGTCTTTTCTGTTAGACCAGGCGGGAGAAGAAGACTTGTGAACCGGCTTCCAAACCCTTTGTTGCTTTTTTTTACACTATAAAAGAATACGAAAGTGCTTCGTGTGTGTCCAGAAATGTTATCGCTCATCATTTCTTACAAATAATGGTGTTAGCAGACTAAGATCAAGGGTTTAGAATCTCAAACGTTTGAACGATAACCGCTTTACACAAATCTAGTCTTTTATAGCCATTATTATTGCTTTTTACACACACGGGCATGGAGGGCAAGAAAGAAGGCTCTTCACTAGTCTTTATCCATTCTACATACATCCTCATGACTCGTCCACCTTCTGATCTCTCCTCGTCAGATGCAAAGCGCCGACTGGGTGGGGTTCCTGGCCTCCCATAGTGGGCAGGGTGGCACTTACTCTGTCTTATATCCCCTTATGTTATCTGTTTTCCAATTTGCTTTCTGTTTTTGTCTTGGAATGAGATTACTTGGTTTTGCCCTGGCCCTGGTCGTAGTGCTTGGCTGGGAGGGAAACAGTCAAATGCATAGTTATTGTTTTGGGAAATGATATTTTTTCCTTGTAAATCATCTGTTATTTATTGGTGTATTTGTTATTTTGAATGTATAATGTAAGAATTAGAATGTATTCCTCTTAGTGGGATCTTGTGCTGGTGTCTGGGTGCGACATTTAGGTGGTCTCAAACTAAGTACATTGATGATGTGCTCTTGGAGTCTACATCTGTTCTCTATTTGAACCTTTCCCTTTGTCTTACTTTTACCCCAAGTCCTTTAAATTCTACATCTAAAATCTTTTTACTATCCAATGTTTTTTTCCTTTTTACTAGCGCTGATATGAGCTAAGTGTGTCGCAAGCGCCGTAAAGGCCATAAAAACATAAACAAAGCGCCGAGTCTTCCATTTCCCAGTGACACGATTCTAGAGTGGTTTTACATCTATCCACACGTTCCCAACGAGAACTCAAGGAATTCAGTCGAGAATCATAAGAGGCCAATGTAACCATTAATAAACTACCCGGCTAATCCATCTTATTGATTTCCACCCATCGGACTTTTATTGAAACTTGTGTTTCGCTGTGACTTCGAGGTACGATCGAGCTACGATCGAATTTCCTTACGACATGACCTATTTGACTAAATGCCTTTCACTCAAATGACTTATGGATCAGACAGCTTCGGCAATTCATTCTTTCAATTCTAAGCTGTAATGGATCTCCGTGAGCCAGGAGCGATGTCTGTGGTACTTTTGCAGTCTGTTGTCGATGTTAGTTTTGCTCAGATCTGAATTAAGAGTGACTTGGAAGTCTCTCTCTCTCTCTCTCTCTCTCTCTCTCTCTCTCTCACACACACACACACACACACACATACTCCCTCTCTCTCTCTCTCTCTCTCTCTCTCTCTCTCTCTCTCTCTCTCTTTCCCTCTCTTCCTCCCTCCCTCTCTCCCCCTCTCTCTCCTCCCCCCCCCTCTCTCTCTCTCTCTCTCTCTCTCTCTCTCTCTCTCTCTCAATCTCTCGAATGTCTTAATCGTTTTTTAAAATCAAGTACACAGACCGATTCGCATAGGCTTCATCCAGGTTCTAAAGGTTAATAATATTAAGCAAAGATCACATTATGTTTGGAGAAATCGTCGATAAAGCTTATTCTTTTAATTTGTATTGCTATAATATGATACTTTTTGTACTATGTGCTATGCTTCATTTCACGACATAGACTACAACACTGATGCACTGGTCTGGAACATGTAACTTTTCTTTGAATCGGATTGTATAGGATTGCCACATGATATTGTCGAATGCTTTAAACACTTAAGTCATTCATGTTTAGTGACCTCTTCTCCTCCTCCTCCTACTCTCCCTGCTCGTTCTCAATCCCACTCCTGATCATTCTTCTTCTTCTTCTTCTTCTTCTTCTTCTCCTCCTCCTCCTCCTCCTCCTCCTCCTCCTCCTCTCCTCGTACTGCTAAGTAAATCAATTTCTGTCATAGTGCATTTAAAGCGTAAGGAAAAAAACTAACGTAGTAAATTATGTAAAGAAAGAAAGTAAAAGAAAATTTTGTGTGAAACGAAGTCAAACCTAATTCACACTATTGATGCTATGCGTTAAGTTAAATATTCACAACAGTTGCCAGCCGGATATACAGCACTAACACACAAAACTATGTCAATTTTGAAGTTTATAGTCTGAATTATATAATTTAGTGAGAACTAATCACCAAAATGCCTGTCTAAAAACATTAAGAAAGACTTGAGTGACGTCAATTTCGTTCCTTCTCTGGATAATCACTATTCGTAATTTGTCATATCTGAAGACAATTTCTCATTATTAGTCACTGTCACCAAGTTCCTGTTTAAAAAAACAAAACAAACAAAACAAATAACGGTTACGGTCTGTTACCTTGCATTGGCCATTTTACGTGAAATTGACCAACGGCTAGTCGGTTAAATGGACACACACTGGACACATGGCTATATCATTGTATGCATAATGTAGGTCTAGAAGAGTTGAGTATAGCATACACAATCAGAGGATCAAGACAAAATCTGAGCTGTCGGTCAAGGGGGGACAATAAACACATTCCCCATTCAGTGGTCGTCAATATTGTGTCACCGTTACAGTCACGCCCTTGTGTATATTATTAATACCTTAATTTTGAATACAATGGTGTATTGGTGTATTGGAAAATCGTCACATTCGTTACGATACAACCAACAATTTTGTCATTCTGATTTCTTTTGCACATCCCAAAATTTAAAGAAAATTTGTTGTTATTGCTATAAAAACTTGACACTGTATTATAGAGATCATTTTGCTGAACAATATTGTGTATAGAATGTACTTGTTGGTTTTCTGTTTGAGTAAGAAAAGTCTATTTTTGTGTTGGGTGGGCGTGACGTTTTGGGGGAAACTCTGAAAGTGGGTGGTAAGGAGAGAGTTAATATCCAAGTTTGGTTCTGTCGGGGAACTAACTTATTCATCGCCTCGAGCACCGTGATAATCATTATGATATTGGTAATAGTGATTACGATGATGATGATAATGATAATAACGACGATGAGATGTGTAGGATATAATATTATAATATATCATGAAATATAGTATTAACATCTCGGTTTGGTTCTGTTAGGGAACTAACTTATTCGTTACCATGGGTACAGTGACAATAATAGTCATATGTATTGATAATAAACATAATGATGATAATAATAGTAATAATAATAATAATAATAATAATAATATAATAATAATAATAATAATAATAATGATGATGATGATGATGATGGTGATGATGATAATGATAACAATAAGTAATAATGATAATAATAATAATAATGATAATAATAATAATAATAATAATAATAATAATAATAATAATAATAATAATAATATAATAATAATAATAATAATAATAATAATAATAAATAATAATATATGATAATAATAATAATATAAAAAATAAATATGATGATCATGATGATGATAATGTGGTGATGCTGGTGGTGGTTATGGTGATGACGATGACGATGATGATGATGATGATGATGATGATAAGGAGGAGGAAGAGGAGGAGCAGGAGGAGCAGGAAGAGGAGGAGGAGAAGAAGAAGAAGAAGAAGAAGAAGAAGAAGAAGAAGAAGAAGAAGAAGAAGAAGAAGAGAAGAAGAAGAAGAAGAAGAAGAAGAAGAAGAAGAAGGAGGAGGAGGGGGGGGGGGGGTGGAGGAGGAGGAGGAAGAGGAGGTGGCGACTACATCATGGAAAAAGGCACCTGTCTTAACTCGTGGACAGGAATGTCCTTTGCATTTTCTGGGTAAGACTTTTAGGTCATATCAAATAATTAAACATGTGACAAGATCGATTGCTCTTGACATCACTACATAATTCCGTCGTCCACTTTTGTCTTTTTTTTTCTGTTCTGATCGACTCTCCCAGCATATTCTTTTACTGATATTAAGATAAGATTCAAGCGTCTCAAAGGCCGTAAAGCCCATATAGAAGAGAGGGAAAATAATAACAAACAAAAATGAACTAATAAAAAAAAAATAGTCACCTCAACACAAAACACCTGGCCGTTTACAGCGTTGTCTCTGTCCGGAAAAAAAATTGTAATATCTCCTGACAGGCGTCATGTCTCGTACTACATGTTACTTGTTGCTGTTGGTCAGGGACCCCTTGTAAAGCGCTTTGAGCACATTTAGTGGATATTGCGCTGTATAAAAGCTCAATTTTTAATATAGAAAAAATGTATTGTAACCTAATATATAAAAACATCCATTTATTATGGATAATATAAAGCCAAAATATGATCAATGCTAATTCCAAACATATGTCTCTAATGTCATTTTTTTGGTTCGAGTAAGCCCTGGCAACGTATTGTTGGCTATAAATTGACAGGCGGTATTCGGTTTTCCTTTCACTTGACGTCATATCTCATCGACTTCACCAAAACGAGCCACAACCGTGATGCAATTTATTGGGCTCTGTACTAGGACTTAATATACCCTATGTCACTGCCTCTGTAGATTCGTAGTCCGTTATCTCCTTATATATTATGAAGCAGTTTAGGTGTGCATCTCCAAATAAATAATAGATCTAATTGAGCGGCTTTGTGGTCTTGTGGTTTGACACTCGGCAGGTCCATGGTTCGAAACCTGCTCTGGGAGGCTCAAAGTCGATTTCTTGGAAAAGGCTCTATTCTCACGTTTTCTCGCGTCACTCATGTGTAAAATGATTACCTTGTCGTTATACCCGTTGTTCCTGTTGAAAAAATGGCATGTTACGTTCTACTATTAAATGTCTCTGTTGGATCAAGAACCCTATAAAGCGCGTTTAGCACATTTGGTGGATATTGCGCTATATAAAATATCTCAAGGGTTAAATTGTGACCAAGAAATTCAGTTTTGTCATCAAAGGATTAAGAAGTCAATGTATTATTTCTCTGGCCCTGGTTTGGTATGTGGGATTACCGTACGGTTTGAGATTAACTCTGGACTAACGTTAAGTGTCATAGTATTTCATTGTGTGAAATGCTGACTGAGGCCTTTATTATAATTATGACTGTAACGTGTTTGGCTGTTTGTTATGCTTGGGTCCAGATTGGTCAATTCTGATATGAAAATTAATAATAATAATAATAATAATAATAATAATAATACTAATAATAATAATAATAATAATAATAATAATAATAATAATAATAATAATAATAATAATAATAATAATAATAATAATAATAATATACTTTATTCATCCAAAAAATGGAAATTCGTTTACAGACGTGGCATGCATAAAAATGTATAAACACAAAGTGGCGCAAATTCAGAATTCAGAACACAATGGCGCCTGTATGAAATTCAAACATTTATATATAGCTCATCTCGCGGCTGCTTCTTTCTACGAAAAGGCGTCACATTGCTTCAGTACAAAATGCAATATCGAACCAGCGAAATAGCATTGCGAGTTCTTGCTTTTGCGAGTTGATATGCGGTTGACCTCACACTTTTTTGCCAGCCAAAATTATGAAGAGGTCTTACCCTCGTCGATTCAGGAGATTGTTAAGTGGTTGAGTTTACTTATAACATAACACTTTTTGAAACTCCAAGACGCTTTGTGCCATACTCTGGAAAAAAAAACCCATATTTTAAAATTTGGCCAGAAAACTCGTCCTTCAAATATTGATCGATTTTTGAAGGCCGAGTTTTCTGGCCAAATTTTAAAATATGGCTTTTTCAAGAGTACGGTAGCATTGTTGTTACAGCTCTATTGGTGAATACCATACATAGTGTATCTTGTTAGATTATCTTCAATTTATGAATTAACTTTTCAACTGCGGGGGTAAATTTCGTTCAAGTCATACTATTCTATAAACGAAGGCCTAAACATTTTCACCACTTGGGCTGAGTCGGATCGATATCACTGCTCTTAAAGTGAAAACTGCAAGTTCTGGTGTTATTTTAAAATAGCTTCGAACTACGCTTGCCAAGGGTTAACAGTCCCCTCCCAATGCCTTCCCTTTTGATAAAATTACATGGATTATTATGTAGTGAAATATAAATCGGATTGAACATGTCGCCATGCTTAGATAATTTGAAACAGATAAGGCAGTTGTTGGAATTCTAAAGGTACGCCAGGTTGTCTGGGCGATAAGCTAGTTGAAAATGTAGTATTTTGATGTGTGCTTGTATTTCTGTGTCCCTTTGCTTTGGTTTCTCGCTTGATATTGGGAAAATGTATTCTAAAAAGGTTCTAAAGGTTTTGTATCTTCTTTATATATATATATTTTTTTTCAAAATAGCTGTGGGTGGAATCCTCATTGACTGGGAAACGGTGTGCGATCCTGGCCTGTGGATTTTCTTTATCTGTCAACTATCTTGCTATCTCTTCTTTCTACAGCCTGTTTTTATCCCATTAAATCACTCGTCTTTTCCACGTTGCTTTGTATCGTTATTCCAGATGGGACTTTAGTTTTGTTTGGTTCCTGTCTTGAGTATTTTTACTGAGAAGAAAACAATCATGGGTTTAACTTAATATGAGGGATATCTTTTTTTTCCGTATACATCCACGATGTTATGATATTGTAAGGTTTTTGATATTTTACTATGCATTTTATTAATAAATTAAGGAGTAGGCACCGGTGTATTATAAAGATCTGAACAAGTCACAAGAAGAGAAAAAAAATCCAAAAAAATCAATCGACCCTTTTAATGGGAGCGATCTATATTCAGGTTCACATGTAACCGCGTCATCAATCACATGATTTGTTGCTATCCAACGATTGGCTATTTCTGAATAAATGCAAACACGCTGCTTTGTTTACAAAAGTTGTCAAAATACTCATTGGTCAAGCTGACAAAATGCCATATTGTGATGTTGGATATTTCGAAAATTGGGAACACTTTCTATTATGTAGCATTCTGAGCACATTTAGCATTGTGACCAATGACTCGAGCACATGAAAAGATAATACAGATCCTCCTCCCTCCCATAGTCCTTAAACAACGTCCAACTCCCATAAACAAAACACAATTAACTCTCTCAAATCCACCCCCATTGAAAACCTAACAAATTTGTTCGATTTCCCATGCATATGAACTCGAGAGAGTTTAACAATCCTTAACCGTTGTAAATCTCCTAAAACCAAAACAAAGCTTTGCGGTAGGAGGGAACACTTTTTTGATATAATGCATTAGTTCTTCGGTTAAACCACATTATCCTATCATGTCTGAGATCCGGATATAGCGTATAAGGCGATATTTTGTAACGAATCGATGGCATGACAAAGTTTTATTGTATTCAAACATTGTCCAGGGACGCCGATGTCGGCGATATAAGCGAGATCTGTAATGTTCCAGCGGTATAACGAGTTTTTACTGCGTGTATTGTTATAGTTTATGATTTTAAATGTTCTGGAATGTTCATGACTATAATTTTCTTGTATAGATCCTGTCATCCCTCACCATTGTCATTACTGTCGGTTGGAAACAAATCAAGCGGGGGCTGCTGTCTAGGCATTGGGGTGTGTAGGATCTATTGTATTTAATCACTGAAACTTGTTGTGACAAAATAAAGACATTATGACGATAATGTAATAACAACACAACATGTTAAAAGGAATGCCAGATGAATTTAGAGAGCTTACAGGGTTCAATATTATTATTTTAAATCACCATGATGCCGGCGTTCAACAATGATTACGTGTGGTGGACACCATAATATACATACCAGAAAATAGAATGGTAGGCTAGTCTTTTTAAAGGCTGGAGTAGTAATGTTGAACCAAATGGACGTATTTAATGGGGATATTTTGAAATGCTATTATTGTAGTATTGTTTGTTTGTTTAGGGGGTTGATATTTTTTTAATGTTTTTTGTTGTCGTTGTTTTGGTTTGTTTGGTATTTTCTTTTCTTATGTTGTTTTTTTTTAGTCTATTTTGTTAGGGGTTTTTTTTTGTTTGGATTTTCTTCTCACGGACTTTTTAGTTTTAATTCAACAAGTAAAAACTTGTGCTACAAACTGAAGTCAACTTTGTTTTATCATCTAGTTTATTTGTGACAAAGACGGTAGAATTTGGATAAAGTACGTAATGCATTACTCAGTTAAAATTAGGAAGGCCCTCTTTATCATTGATAAATATAGAAGTAAATGCAGTGATGCCTAAGTATATTTCTTAAGAGGAAGGTGATTGATCTGACATGAAAACGTTCTTCATTATGCATGTCCATCTAGCATTTTAAAACAGATAATATCTTTATAGATAGTATGCGCTTGGCAAAGAAGCTCACAACTTTGCCATCCGGAAATATCATAAACCAACACTCAAAACTATGTGTAACCTTGAACGTTTATAGATAGTATGCAGATGACGTCACTCAGGCCTTTGTTATTGTTTTTGCCATCCGCGTTTGTGAGTTGTTCTCACTAAACTGTATTAACCAGACTATAAAAGTTCATGGTTACACAGAGTTTGTGTGTTGGTCCGTTATACTTCCGGATGGCAATGTTGTGAACTCCTTGGCCAAGCGCATTCTATCTATAGATAGTATGCAGATGACGTCACTCAGGCCTTTGTTATTGTTTTTGCCATCCGCGTTTGTGAGTTGTTCTCACTAAACTGTATTAACCAGACTATAAAAGTTCATGGTTACACAGAGTTTGTGTGTTGGTCCGTTATACTTCCGGATGGCAATGTTGTGAACTCCTTGGCCAACCGCATTCTATCTATAGTCTGGTTAATGCAGTCTAGTGAGAATTTCTCATAAACGCGGATGACAAAAAAACAATAATAAAGACCAGAGTGATGTCATCTTTATTCTATCTATAAAGCTGTAAATTGAGTGCCTTCCATTTCCTCTTCGGTCTGTTTTGCCCTACATTTGACCTTTCCTCTCAGTCGGTCTCTTGTTTTATCATAGTAAAGTGAATGCAACTCACTCGTTTTAGTTGCCGAACCGTACAGGAATCGAACAACAAGATATGAAGTGAATAGAAAAGTGCCAGAAGACAATAGAGAATAAAAATTTTTTCGCGGCGGTGGTGGGGTTTGAACCTGCGACCTTATTGGTACGACAACTCCGCCTGGCAGGTGAGAGCGTGGCTCTACCGTGTGAGCTATCCACGAACACAAAAATATTCGTTTCAAACTCAAAGTCATTACTAGATCCCTCTCTCACCCACTTCTTGAGACCGCCGATTCATTCGTACACCACCATCGCGAATAATTTTGACCAGCAGTTAAGCTTAGTAGCCAATATTCTCAACACAAACATATAACATAGAAACGATTGAGACATTGAGTATGCTCCGGTGTATGGGGTGAATTTTTAATTCAGAAAAGTGAGTGGAGCAGGCACTTATGTTGGTAACAACAAGATATGAAGTGAATAGAAAAGTGCCAGAAGACAATAGAGAATAAAAAAAATTTTTTCTCTATTGTCTTCTGGCACTTTTCTATTCACTTCATATCTTGTTGTTACCAACATAAGTGCCTGCTCCACTCACTTTTCTGAATTAAAAATTCACCCCATACACCGGAGCATACTCAATGTCTCAATCGTTTCTATGTTATATGTTTGTGTTGAGAATATTGGCTACTAAGCTTAACTGCTGGTCAAAATTATTCGCGATGGTGGTGTACGAATGAATCGGCGGTCTCAAGAAGTGGGTGAGAGAGGGATCTAGTAATGACTTTGAGTTTGAAACGAATATTTTTGTGTTCGTGGATAGCTCACACGGTAGAGCCACGCTCTCACCTGCCAGGCGGAGTTGTCGTACCAATAAGGTCGCAGGTTCAAACCCCACCACCGCCGCGAAAAAATTTTTATTCTCTATTGTCTTCTGGCACTTTTCTATTCACTTCATATCTTGTTGTTACCAACATAAGTGCCTGCTCCACTCACTTTTCTGAATTAAGGAATCGAACACGAACTTTTTATCTCGGAATTAAAATTACTTTCAAGTTCCTACCAACAAAGTGAAACAACACACTGAGTTTCTTTGTTATTGTTTTTATAACATCTTTGGACGATCAGTTCTCACTCAATAAATGTTTGAATATTAATATAAACGCTTTAGGTTACACGTAGTTTTGTTTGCTGGTATGTCCCATGTGTTTGCTGTGAGTAAATATCAGAAATGTATAGATAGTTCGAAGATAACGTCATTCATGTCTTTGTTATTGTTTTTTTGCTATCCGCGTTTATGAGTAATACTCACTGAACTGTATTAACCTGACTATAAACGTTCATGGATACACACAGTTTTGTGTGTTGGTCCGTTATACTCCCGGATGGCAATGTTATGAGCTTCTTAGCCAAGCGCATACTATCTATAGTGTCTATGACACACTGGTTATTCACGAGCAGGAAAGGAAATTGACTGCACTCTTTGCAGCCTAACTCTCCACACATTTAAAAATGAGAAAGTTACCCCGAGAATATTTTCTTCTGAGAACATTGAAATAGCTTCTTCTTTTTCTTCCTTTACTTGCAGTCCACCTTTGATGTATTGTCGCAAGTTTTACACAAACAATATTTAACATGACATAGTTCTAGATTGTAGAATTCTTATAAAATGATCCAAATCATGTGCTTCCACCGCGTATTCAGTGAGGTCAATCCAAAGTTGAATTGTTGATTGTATAAAGGATTGCATATGACTTTGTAATTTCGAGCTAGGACTTGATTGGAGTTCGTTAGTTTCGACATCTACCAGACCTTTGAGCACCTTATAAAACGTTGTTACTTTAGCTCTTTTTCTTCTTTCTTCGAATATTGTCCACCCCAGGTTCTTAACAATGCCATTTTAATGACAATGTAGGCCTGTCTACTTCAAATGTTAAAAATTCGTAGATTTCAGTGGGAAAAAATAGAACTGACTACAATTAACTTTACAGTTATCTCACACCAATGCCTGCTCTTGATTTGCCACTTAAAAAGAAAAATTTAATGACACTCGCTTTCGGATCGGAAGGTCCTGGGTTTTAGTCTTTTGTAAAATGAGTACATGGCCGGTGACAGTGTTGTCTCTGTTAAAAAGAAATGTCATATCGCCTAACAGGCGTCATGTCTCGTTCTATATGTTACGTGTTGCTGTTGGTCAGGGATCCTTTTTAAAGCGCTTTGAGCACGTTTAATGGATATTCCGCTTTATAAAAGCTCAATTTTTTTATTTTTTTTTAGTTTTTTTTTTTAAATATAGACTAGATATCGAGTCTAGTATGTTAGAATGATTTTGCGTCAACCAATCTAATATTACACGCATCTACCCAAGCATATCTAGCTATGACGAGACTTCAAACGTGCGCTCCCATTCTTTACTAAGTCTGTTCACACCTCTTGACCCTTTGATACGAAACTCCAGTCAAAGGCTGCGGAGCTTGGCATAGTCGTATGTAACTTAGGATTTGTGAAGATGATTTATTTACAGAATGATAACCAGCAAGGTGTTAGAGGTCTAACAAATATATATTCTATGGGCAACCAGACAATCACTGTGTTTGCTCCCTATGAAACATTTTGGGACCATCATGGGCGTGGCAATCAAATAAAACACTTTGCAACCAACTAGATGTGTGTATGTATGTATGGATGGATGGATAGACGGATGGATGGATTGATGGATGGAAGGATGAATGGATGGATTGATGGATGGATGGATTGATGGATGGATGGATGAATGGATGGATGGATGGATGGATGGATGAATGAATGGATTTATGTATGTATGTATGTATATATGTATCTAAGGATCGACCAACATTGGAATATACAATTTGTAAGGAATTCGAGGCCGTCATCAATGTTTCGACGATGGATTGTTTACCGACTAGTGTTTTCTCAGCGTGAAGCACACATTACAAAAGATTCGATAAATTATTAGTATATTATTATTATTATTTATTATTATTATTATTATTATTATTATTATTATTATTATTATTATTATTATTATTATTATTATTATTATTATTATTATATTATTATTATTATTATTATTATTATTATTATTATTATTATTATTATTATTATTATTATTATTATTAGTTTTAGTATTATTATTATTATTATTTTTATTCAATATCACGGAAAGTTATTCCAGGGTATGTTGACATATAAGTATGCAACACGCACATACACACATACGCACACACATACGCACACACATACGCACACACATACGCACACACACACATCTTTACAGACAAATTTAGATATTGGTAAATACGTAGATACAGGTTAATAAACTACATATAATATTCATACACACAAAATCACATGCATAAACACACACACACACACACACACATACAATCAACTAATACACCTAGAACCTTACACTACACACAACACGGTTGACCAAACACATCTTATGACTCTATTATATCCAATATATTACCCATTTAAGTTACCGTGGCCGCCCGGCCTACCCCCAATAAGGCCGACACAATCCATCCTTGTTATCGTTCTTTTACGACCATAAAACGCCAACAACAACATCCATCGTTTATTTTTATTCCATTTTGTGAAGAGATCACGTTGACACAGGTCATGTCCATCGGAATGCACAGCATGTACTTCTCTGTGAAATAGTCTGATACCCATCACTTCTGAGAGAAGGGATGGAGATTGAGGGAGGCTGAGATGGAGAATAGGAGTGATCTTTGCTGATCAGAATGTATGATATGGTTCATCAAAGGCAATAGCATCCTAGCAACATCATTAGCACAAACGAAATGTCTCTATAATCAGGACCGTAACGACTACTAGATCCATCGTAACAATCATCATCATCATCATCATCATCATCATCATCATCATCACCATCATCATCAATCATCATCATCAATCATCATCATCATCATCATCATCATCATCATCATCATCATCATCATCATCATATCTCGTTCTACATGTTACGTGTTGCTGTTGGTCAGGGACCCCTTGTAAAGAGCTTTGAGCACATTGAGTGGATATTGCACTATATAAAATCTCAAATATAAGTATCATCAATCATCATCATCATCCACAGCCGTTTAAATAGGGCCCAAACTTTCAGTTTAGTTACTTCTTCCCTCACTGGCTACCGTCAAGTAATGTAAACAATCCACCGTCAGCCACACTGATAACACCTGTCAAGACCGGGTGCACTGGCAATAAATTATGTCTGCAGGTAAATCTCATCGCTTTGAATTTCTCTTAGGCAGAGAGAAGTAGAAATTTCATCAAAATACTCAATTTTCTCAGCCTATTGTGGACGCAGTATCTTTTTCATAATTTTCAAACATATATGGATACAAAGACCAGCTTTTCCTCTACAAGACGCAATTATTTTTGTTTACATCATTAAATGATAAGTTTGTGTTTTGCTCTTTTGAATAATCAGAGTTTTTTATGAAATAAATATTAAAATTATAAGTTTAAGAAATATTTAAAAATTCAAAATATAAAACCAACACTTTTTACCATCAAGGGTGAGGGATCAGAGAAAAGAAGTTATCTTTCATATGATATATACTTTATTGTGTAGATTCAGGGATTTAAGAATAGAGGGGGTGGAAAGGAATCTCAATAATTGTTTTTGTTACCAACAAAGAGGAGAATATTTCATGATATTTTAGAAACCCAATAATAAAACTAGATAGTGATGATAAGAGACATTTATTTAATTTGATTTCATTGAATTTAAGCGGAAATTTTAGATATTTTTAAAATTTACTTATTTAAGTTCTGTTCAGGTCATGGTGAGACACACTGAAGACGGTCATCACACCAGTACTAATGAAATATGTCGAATTTGTTGTGAAAGAGTACAGAGCCGTGCTGAGAGGATTAAAAGACTCTAGACGTTATCAACAATTGACTATAAATATAAATGAGAAATTCTGACATATTTAAATATTTCAATTTGCGAGAAATGTATCTCACTGGTACATAATTTAAAGAAATGCGATGCAGGTATTGATACCTTTGGTTCAATGAGAAAACTCTGAACAAGAAACAATACTTAATGAGGTGAATATGATCATAATCTTTCACCAGTGATGTGTTATATGCAGTCTATATGGCACACAAATTAAAAGAGGTGCAAGTCAATTACATAAAAAAAGTAATGGGCATGGATATCTCAAAAATAAGGTTATGAAAATTATAAGAACTCTTTAAGATTTTCTTAGTGGTTTTGATTGTCTTTAAATGAATGTCCTTATATAACAATTTTTAATGGAATTCTTATAATTCGTTGATTCTGGGATAAATATAAGTGAAACACATTTGACTATGTTTCTGGTTTATTAAAAAATGTCTATTAAGACAATGCTGTGATTGGATTTCAGTTTTACCTTACTCAAAATCCTTACTTTTACGTACAGGTGAACTGATATCTCAAAAACGCCTCAATCTACTGGTATAAAATTTATATGTCTACATTTTACAGATATTCAACATCATTTCCATTACTTTTGTTTAAAAATCTTAAGTGTTGAACATGTTAAAATATTCTCTTAAAAATTTCAATTCACTTAAATTTATGTATCAATTTCATGGGTTATCCCTCTTGCTCTTTAACATCATCATAATAATGATTAAATAATCAATGAAAACTCTGTTAATAAACTGTTTGGTAGTATAAAAATATTTTTTGCTACACTTAATAACGGCAATACTACATTAGTTTGAAATTCAGAAAAAATCTATCAAAACGGCGAAAAAATTGTCTCCCTCTCTCAGTGTAAAGCCATGACTCATCATCACTAGACTGGCTAGATTTACCTGGCGAACTAAACTGAAAGCAATAAACGCCTGTGCATCATCATCACCATCATCATCATCATCATCATCATCATGTCTCGTTCTACACGTTACATGTTGCTGCTGGTCAGGGACCCATTGCAAAGCGCTTTGAGCACATTGAGTGGATATTGTGCTATATAAAAACTCAAGTATAAGTACCATCATCATCTTCATTATCATAACCATCATCATCATCATAACGAGGTCCCAGTTTTGAGACTTTTTGTTATTGCCAAGATTAGGGTCATTTATATTGATCGTTATTTGAAAGACGAGTTTTCTGACCAAATTTTTATAATATACCTTCATGTCTTTCCAGAGCACGACAATTAACTGGTTAAAACCTTATTGCAACTCCTGAAGTTTCACGTCTCTATATGTTTGTCTCGTTTATTAATTTGTAAAATCTTAACCTTTATTGGTATGTCAGAGAATTTATCGCTTTTCTGGCTGGCTTAAAAACGGCATTAGATTGTACAGTGGTGTAATATTCACCTTATTCATCTTAACGATGCCATCCACACATCTTCATTCGTCCTTACTGTTTCATTCACCGAGTTTTGTTGATAAAGGGGGGGGGGGGGGGGGGTAACCAAAATGGCCGCCGTATCTGTCTTCGTTTAATAAATTAAAGCTTTCATTTCAATACCTATCGTTATTTTTTTTTTCTATGTGAAAACAGGAATAAAAGAGTTGGGTGTCAGGTTTAATTTGTTTAAAATAAAAGCCAAACCCCACCCAAAAAGAAATGAACTAGGCTACCCGAGTGGGTCTATTTTGAGTTGAATGAGGGCGTGTCTTGAATACGGCAAACGTTTGACAAGATAGCAACACCCTGTATTCCTCAAACAAACGCACACAAGCATGCTTAACCTGTCAACTGTCGTACTCCGGAAAGCACGTTTTTAAAAATTTGGCCAGAAAACTCGTCCTTCAAATAACGATCGATTAAAATGACCCTCATCCTGGCAAAAACTCTCAAACCTGGGACTCTCGAGGTCCCAGGTTTGATAGTTTTTGCCAGGATGAGGGTTATTTTAATCGATCGATATTTGAAGGACGAGTTATCTGGCCAAATTTTTAAATACGTATCTTTCTTAAATAGTTGAGGGCTGTCATTTCCAATGCTATCTATGGGTTTATTTCAACATATCTATCACGTTTCAAAGTAGAGGTTTATACTCAGTGCGTTGAAAGCACATCATAACCTGCTTCATCCAGGTTTACTTTGATGAAATGTAAGACTATTCATATAAAACACTACATTACATCATTATTAAAATTAGCAATGATGTGATGTCGACATAATGCATCACTCTTTTCCCCTACTTCATCTTGTACTCTTGCAATACAACTGATGGGCCCTCATTAGCAGCAGGTCTGACAGATGAACGCAATTGTGGGCTTAATTTAAAATTGTTGTAATGGACAATATTTTGCGCTTGTTTGAGAGTACATATTTCCAATGAGCCCATAACAATTTGGGTTATCAGACTTGCAAATAAGTAAACGTTGAATGCATCCATACATATAATAAAAACACAGTAGCGCATATTATTTCATAAAGATTTGTAAAAAAAAGTTCTAGACAAAGCGATAAAGAAATATACATACACAAAAAATATTTAAAATTTAGCTTTTATATAGCGCAATATCCACTAAATGTGCTCAAAGCGCTTTACAAGGGGTCCCTGGTCAACAGCAACATTTAACATGTAGGACGGGACATAACGCCTGTTAGGCGATATTACAATTTTTCGGACAAAGACAACGCTGTTAACGGCCAGGTACTCATTTTACACCTGAGTACGGTGAGAGAATGTGAGTATAGAGCCTTTTCCAAGGACTCAACTATGCGCCGAGCGAGGCTCAAACCCAGGACCGTCCGATCCGAAAGCGAGTGTCATACCACAAGACCACATAGACGCACAAGGAAGGAACAATCCCAAAAACTCGTCTTCCTCGACTGGATGACTGATTGTTTTGGGATTTTTGTTTATTGCTGTCTCTGGCACTGTTTCATATATAGTTATTCAGATCTTTATCTTATCCCAGTGCCTGCTCCCAAATTTGTCATTTCGGGGTAATAATACGCCATGCATGTAAGCCCCCGACCATTATGCCGCTGTACTTTGGGGAAAAAAAAAGAAAAAAGAAAAGCACGTATTTGAAATGTTTTCCAGTAAACTCGTCCTTCAAACATCGGTCGATTAAAATCCAGTCCCTGGTTTGAAAGTTTTTGACAAGATGAGGGTCATTTTAATCAAGCGATAATTAATTTGAAGGATGAATGTTCTGGCCAAGATTTTAAAATACACGTTTTTTACAGGTATGACAGTATAATTTAAATGGGTAAAAAATACCACAGCCTTCGGTAGCATGATTTTTAAAAATATGACCAAAAAAGAAATTTTCTTTGACAAGGGAATCATTGTTATTGGTCGTGGTGACAGGAGACGATAATGATTTGCTTCCAGTAGATTAGTATTGAATCCAAAAGGGTTAAAGTTAAAGCCATGAGTAAACTGGCACTGGTGACTAAGAAAAATTTGGATGTAAACGAGGGTCCCAATAACTCGAGTACTCGCCTTTCAAGCAACGAGATCTGTATCGAACTCGGTGCAGTCGAGAATTCGTATTATGATCCAGCAATGAAATGGGGTTTTCTCAGACTTGTCTAGTACTACGAAAATATGGTAAACATACGCATTTTTGGCTCCAGCTACAGAACTGCATACGCCTCTTCGACTTATTGAATCATATTGAAAAGGAAAGTTTAGTTCCTCAGAACCTATATTCAGGACTTTGGTGCATTTTGGATCAAGCTGAGGGCAAATCATTTATTTATAAAGCTGCCTAACATGTCTTTTTTTTTCCTTTTCCCCTTAGAAACTATAAATTTTTGAAATTTAAAGTAGGCAGCTCTATATTTGCTATCTCTGGCGGAAAGAACTTTGCGACAAACTCACGTCCTATCCAAAGGGTAGCAAATAATACCTACTGTCCTTTTAATGTTGCAGAACTGGGATAAACTCCGGCTCAAGAGACCTTATGGCTGTGGAGGAAGATCAAGACTACTTGATGTAGACATCAAAGCGTTTTGAATGGATTCGATAGAACATAAAACTGTAGACTTTGGTATAGTTAGGCTTCCTACCTACGTTTTAATTATAGCTTACAGGTGTTCATATTACCAGAAAATTCTTTTCGTTATGAATGATGACAATCAAAAGGTGTTATGCAAGCTTGCCTACGTGCGTATGTGAATGTATGGGTACGTAGATGCGAGTTACCAAAATACATACACCCGTATTAACAAGTATGATAGCCGAGCGCAATTATGGACTTAATGTAATATTGTCGTAATGGACATTTTTTACAGTACTCTATAAAAAATAACGCCTAATAATATAAAGTTTACAGCGAATAATTTGTGATGTCGATGATGTCTTCGCCAAACAAGCAGCTTTGATCAAGGGAAGGCCACGGGGAACATGGAGAAGAGTAAAGAGAAGTATAAAATACGGGATAAGATTTTTAAAAGTTAGCTCAAGAAAGAGAGGGTTGGAGGAAACTGATTGTCCGTGTCCTATACCCTGACCCAGTGTGAAAAAAGGCAAGGATGACAATGATGATGGATTTGTGGCGTCAGACTATCAATTTTTTTAATTTCACTAAAATTAGATTTAAAAAAAGAAGTATCATTTACATATTTTTGAAAATATCTTTTAATCAGAGGTAACGAAATCAGAACCGATTGAAGGGTAGAATAAAAGTTTTCTTACACTCTTGTGTTTTTGGAATTCGAACTTTGTTCCCAGCGCGCGCTCACCGGCTCGTTCAGAGATTGAGAACACAGGAATTCCAAAATACAAGAGTAAGAATGGTATACTTGGCATGATAGTAATGGTTATTGAATTGACACATATTGAAACTGTGTTACTACTACTTTTGAACCCCTTGTCGTTTTTAGAATAACGTTAATAGATATTATGCTCTATATAAATGCTGACATTTTGAAATCAATGTGATCTTTAGGATACTTGAATCAAGAGTTCGGATTTGAGATGAGGCATCTAGGTACGGTTTTGGGTCATGGGGTTTGTAGCATGCATGCTCCAAATCTGTACGAGAGAAAAATACATTTAAAAAGCTTTTTATATTTATTTTACTGACAAAACACTTATATAAATGACACATTTAACATGTTTGATTATCATGAAATCACAATTGTACACGAGTGATAGAGGAACGTATTTTTACAGATTCAATTCATTATAGTGATGCAAATTAAAAGATTGTTTGACAAATCGTGGTAGACTACTTGGTTTCAACTTGTAAAAGGAACCAAATTCCTACACGACTGGTTAGCTTCATTTATGACAATAATATATTATTTCAAATTACATTTCATAATGACTGGTATGGATTAATGTCGATATTTATGTTAAGTTCAAGACCTTCCGATTATAAAAAAAAAAAACAATTCGCCGTGAATAAGAGCTTTATATAAAAAACGAAAAGGTTTTAAGTGACAAACTCTGTATGGATTTGGGGGCGTGTACGGATTTGGGGCGACCTACCATATTATTTTGTGTACGTTTGGAAGTACATTACAAAGTTCATTACAAAAATGAGACCATAGCTAGGACTTCATATACTATAGATGTCACTGGACCATAGCTATCTAACTTTAAGTGTACTTTATGTCTGTACACTAAGGTCTTACCTTTTCTTGACTTGGTGCTCTTGGTTCATTGTTCAATTGTCCTGAGTCCTACCCACTATGCATGTACCAAACACACACACACACACACACACACACACATATATATATATATATATATATATATATATATATATATATATATATAGAGAGAGAGAGAGAGAGAGAGAGAGAGAGAAGAGAGAGAAATATAAAAACCCATCTGTCTGTCTATCTATCTGTCTGTCTGGCTGTCTGTATATCTATCTATTTATCTATCTATCTATCTATCTATCGATCGATCGATGGATCTCTGACTCTATAATCTATCTCCATATATGCTATCTACTTTCGTTATACAAGCAGCGATGGGTATCTTTTTTTTCTTTTTGTAAGAGGTTGGGTTTTAAAAAATTGAATAACGTTTTCATTTCCTTTCTTTTTTATCTTATCATTTTCCCAACCTTTCTTATTTCTCTTTTCTGTCCCTCTAATCTCCTCTTCCTCAACCTTGTTCTGCTCCTTTTCGCTCTCATCTTTTGTTTTCTATTTCGTTCCTCGTCTAATTATTTTTTTTCTTTCTTCTCCTCCTTTCCTTCCTTCCTACTTCATTGATTTCACCGAAATAAAATTCGTGCTGCGTAAAACAAAATGATGAGTTGGATTGTTTGCATAGGAGAAGGAGACCTAAACCTCAATGAGGGCAAGACCTCATCTCCACATACAAACTCTACCATGTGAAAATCAAACAAAAAGTTTTGCCTATCGTTATCTGTATTTGCATCGTCGAAAACGATATTCCCTTTTGAGAGAGACCGGCTTAGCTCGATTTACTTTTTCTATCCAAATTAAATAATGTAGATTGAAGGTTTACCAGACAGTAACTAACAAGCTCACTGTTGAGATTTTAAAATGTAATAAACAAAAATGAATATAACAGCTTCAAAAAAATAACACAATACCAAACACGGACCGTTTTGGGCTCAAAACCCTTCTTCAGCCAAACAACAAAAAAACAATAAAGGCATAAATACATTACTAAATTCCAGACCTACCAATTTGTCGTCTGGTATGAGTTTATCCCAGTTTCCATATCGTGAAACGGACAATAGCATTGCTTGCTATCCTTTGGATATGACGCTAGACTATCGCAAAGTACTTTCCGCTAAATCTAACAAGGCTCAGCTACCCATTTCCTGCTGGGTGGACAAGGGGGTCAGAAAAAAAAATCTCGACTGCACCTGGGATCGATCTTGGTTGGTCCCTTTGCGTGTGAAACGAGTGCTCTACTTACTGAGCTATCGGGACCCCCACAAGTTACGATACATTTATTTCTCCTGATAGATTATAAACATACACACGTGACCCACCACCTCAACCCGATAATAAGTCGGGATGAACGGGATTACAAGAGTGAGTTCAAAATTTAATAACTCAGAAATATGAAGTTAGCTTTTAAGAAACTGTATTCTCCCCAGTGAAACCATCTAATTCATTTTTCAACACCTAAATAAATCACTCCGCGATGAAAGCGATTTCAGTCATTGAATCATATTTAAAATGTGCCTAGGGTACCAAGATAAAGATTCGAACTCGTAGACCTTTGTCCTCGAAGCGAACCGGGCGCGTTCGATATCTGATACGTAATTTAATGTTAATAATGAATTCACGTGTAATGTGTACCGTGTTACAAAAAAGGGCCCCAGTACCCCTTAGTATGTTTTGATTCGTGTCTTTTTGTTCTTTTGTCATATTTAATTTCTTGTTTTTAAAGGGTTTGTAAAGTAAATACGTGACATCTCGGAAGTTGAAGGTGAAAAAAAAAACATTTTGTATAAATAAATAATATGACTGCCGCCGTAAAATCGTGATTTGAGAGTGTGGGTGTTGGTGTGTATGTGTGAGTGTGTTGGTGTGTATGTGTGAGTGTGTTGGTGTGTATGTGTGTGTGTGAGTGTGTTGGTGTGTGTGTGTGTGCGTCATTGCATCACCACCATTTTGTCGTTTGACAATTTCATTGGGTTGCTCTTTGACACTCTTGACATTTAAAACACGAGACGCAATTTAATTTTCCAAGATGGTGGCAATTGTAATATACATTTCTTTTGACACAATCAAGTATACCTGCTTACCGATAACGTTAACGTTTGTCTCGTTTCCTCACACTCGTAGAAGGACACTGACATTTGCTATGCAATATTTAGGGGTCTGACGCATTTCGGCTATCAAACAAAGATGGTTTTATATACTTGCTCTTCTTTGTTTTATGTCAGGCAATGGATTGCTATAACTCCCCCGTTGGTTATAATCTAGCCATTGCTAGTTTATCGTAGCAGCACTGCCGCACATAACCCACCCATTAACATTGTGCAACATTGCTAAGTTCTTTTTCATAATGAAAAGTTGTTCTTAACAGCCATACCGGCATTGCATTCGGGTGCATCCCGGTTTCTGGAGCATTCAACTTCTTTTTATCCTTTGGATTGGACGCTGGTCTTTTACAAAATTTCGACTCTACCAGGATTAGAAAGTGTCACGTGTTCTTTTAATTGACTTATCGGGATTCTCAATCCACCTCTTCAGCTAAATTATAAAAATCTCCCATCGTTTCCGTAACATCTTCAGTTTGATCTAGTAAATAGGCTATCTGACGATTAAGTATTGATCAAAAATTGATACAGCTTTATTTTAAATGACTCATTTAGCCATTATAAATGTGTCGGACTCAAATATATCTCCCGTCGATAACAAAATATAAAAGGAGATTAGAGAGCAGGAATATATCTACGTGAGTCTCATGTCGTAAATTATGTTTAAATTCCACTTCATAACACTCAAATTCAAACATCATTTCCGAATTGTCTATAATGGGAACACACCGATATCCGTCGTCTGCATTTCAAACTTATTACACCCGTATTTATCACCATTACTATGACAGAAAATGACATCCATTATTGAATCTGAACACGTGTAGGTATATGAAATCGTGCCAGACAAGGCAGAGTACCAGAGCTGATAGTACAAGAACATCACATAAAATCAGCCTGTCTCGACTGAGAAACGAACCTCATACCTCCTGATTACCGGTCAGTGTCTGCTCCCTAATTTCTCATTCCATTGCTGAATGAATATTTTCTTTAAAGGTTGTGATATTCAACTCAACCCGTTTAAAATGCGAGGATCTGGAGTCTATGGTAAAGGTGGTTTACCAGGATATTGGTGGGGCTATGTGGTCTAGTGATATGACACTCGCTTTCGGATCGGAAGGTCCTGGGTTCAAGTCTAGCTTGGAAAAAGCTCTTTCTCTCACCGTACTCCGGTGTAAAATGAGTACCTGGCCGTTAACAGCGTTGTCTCTGTCCGAAAAAAATTGTAATATCGCCTAAAAGGCGTCATGTCCCGTCCTACATATTAAATGTTGCTGTTGGCCAGGGACCACTTGTGAAACGCTTTGTGCACGTTTAGTGGATATTGCGCTATATAAAAGCTCAATTTATTTTCATCTATTCGAGTGTTTTAAACTATCGAAGTCGAAGTCACATGGACAAACGTATTTTCTGGCTGAAGTTAGGTGAAGCCATTTTTATAATGGCTATTGATTTAGGTGGAGTAGGCTTTAGAAACAGTCGTGGGGTGTGTTATACAATAGTTATTAACCGTATTTGTGAATAGGCCATTGCTTTCTTTATAATTTTATGTTTTAAAATAAACCCTTCGTCGGTGGTCTTCTATTCAGTTATAGATTTTTATTGTCAAATCTTATCTCTAATATTACTTAATTTGGTTTTCTAGGTTTTCTATTAATACTTTTTTTAAAATGATAAAATGCCTAGTTATCCACATTGTAATATATATTTCATTGCTGCTGTGGCATGTACATCAGTCTGCAATCACATTGTAGTCTAATGTACCAGGATTTTATTATTAATTCTTGCCATAAATATTGCAATACAATAGAATTTTTTTTTAAAAGGCAACAATTCGAATTATAATCTATTATCGTTAGACGGATTAGATCACCAATGTAATATCACGTTTGTATTCTGACAAAAACATCACCAGTCATCATCGTACAGTTTTTTTTAAAACAATAAATACAAAGGTATCAGTTGACCAATTTGACAAAACTTACTTCTGCCACAGTAACATTAATGCAACTTTACACACACACAGACACACACACACACACACACACACACACATATATATATATATATATATATATATATATATATATTTAAATATATATATATATATATAAAATATATATATATATATATATATATAGTACCAGCAGCACTAGTAGTCGCAGTTTGTAGTAGTAGTAGTAGTAGTAGTAGTAGTAGTAGTGTAGTAGTAGTATAGTATAGTTAGTAGTAGTAGTATGTAGTAGTAGTAGTAGTATAGTAGTAGTAGTAGTAGAGTAGTAGTAGTAGTATAGTAGTAAGTAGTAGTAGTAGTAGTAGTAGTAGTAGTAGTAGTATAGTAGTAGTAGTAGTAGTAAGTAGTAGTAGTAGTAGTAGTAGTAGTAGTAGTAGTAGTAGTAGTATAGTAGTAGTAGTAGTAGTAGTAGTAGTAGTAGTAGTATAGTAGTAGTAGTAGTAGTAGTAGTAGTAGTAGTAGTAGTAGTAGTAGTAGTAGTAGTAGTAGTAGTAGTAGTAGTAGTAGTAGTAGTAGTAGTAGTAGTAGTAGTAGTAGTAGTAGTAGTAGTAGTAGTAGTATAGTAGTAGTAGTAGTAGTAGTAGTAGTAGTAGTAGTAGTAGTAGTAGTAGTAGTAGTAGTAGTAGTAGTAGTAGTAGTAGTAGTAGTAGTAGTAGTAG
This sequence comes from Berghia stephanieae, assembly GCF_034508935.2. Lineage (NCBI taxonomy): Eukaryota > Metazoa > Mollusca > Gastropoda > Nudibranchia > Aeolidiidae > Berghia > Berghia stephanieae. The sequence goes on from NC_088362.1 coordinate 49,953,216, forward strand.
TAGTATAGTAGTAGTAGTAGTAGTAGTAGTAGTAGTAGTAGTAGTAGTAGTTATAGTAGTAGTATAGTAGAAAGTAGTTAGTAGTAGTAGTATAGTAGTATGTAGTAGTAGTAGTAGTAGTAAAGTAGTAGTTAGTAGTAGTAGTAGTAGTATAGTAAGTAGTAGTAGTAGTATAGTAGTAGTAGTAGTAGTAGTAGTAGTAGTATGTAGTAGTGTAGATAGTAGTAGTAGTAGTAGTAGTTAGTAGTGTAGTAGTAGTTAGTAGTAGTAATAGTAGTAGTAGTAGTAGTAGTAGTAGTTAGTAGTAGTAGTAGTAGTAGTAGTATGTAGTAGTAGTAGTAGTAGTAGTATAGTAGTTAGTTAGTAGTAGTAGTAGTATAGAAAGTAGTAGTAGTAGTAGTAGTAGTAGTAGTAGTAGTATGTAGTAGGAGTAGTAGTAGTAGTATAGTAGAGTATAGTAGTAGTAGTGTAGTATAGTAGTAGTGATGTAGTATAGTAGTAGTAGTAGTAGTAGTAGTAGTAGTTAGTAGTAAGTAGTATGTAGTAGTAGTAGTAGTAGTAGTAGTTGTAGTAGTAGTAGTAGTAGTAGAAAAAGAAGAAGAAGAAAATATAAGACTTGAATGAATAGTGAGACAATATCAGTAACAATATAGGGAGGTTTATGGTACAAGGACAGGACACTGGTCTCAGCCTCGGCAGCCTCGGTTTAAAAGCCTGGATTAAACAGACCAATTAAACTTTGTGATCGTCATCTCTGAGCGTTGTCCTCGAATAGTTTTATGGTTTATTGTGGCCTCGTCCTTTAGGGCCTGCATAATTCGAACACTGAAAGAGGACCGTTCATTGGTAAGACAAAAAGGGACCGCTCATTGTTCCAAGTTTTGTCGTGGACTGGTACATTTTTATTATTTCAACCAGTTACCCGCCGTACTCTGGAAAAAAACAGTATAGTGTTTCGCGAAGTCCCAGGTTGGAGAGTTTTTTTCCAAGATGATATCGATCGATATTAGAAGTTCGAGTTTTCTGGACAAATTTTCATATACGAGTTTTTTCCATAATAAGGCGGTTAACTGGTGAATGTCATCAAGTGAATTGGCTGGGTTTATATTTTTTCAGTACCATGTGTTTACATGGCTCTAATAAGTCAAAGTGATACTAGGCTGCTGGAAGCTGTGGACTGTAAAAAGTAATAAACAAACATGAATATAACAGCTTCAAAAAGAAGAACAAAATACCAAACACGGAACGTTTCGGGCTCAAAACCTTTCTTCAGCCAAGCCAACAACAAAAAACAAATACATAAATGCATTACTAAATTCCAGATAGACATTTGGAATTTAGTAATGTATTTATGTCTTATTATTTTTTGTTGTTGGCTGGGAAGGATTTTTAGCCCGAAGCGTTCCGTGTTTGGTATTTTATTCGCTTTTGCAGCTGTTATATTCATGTTTGTTTATGGCTCTAATAAGTACAGTTTTTTTAACGCTCGTCGTTTTCAAAAATTATCTCTGTGTTTCAGCCGAAGTCTGAACTTGAAAGCCTTTGGATTTGTATGTAACTGAGTTTATTCTTTACGACTAGAGAATGCATGTTATAAATTCTTATTTGGTGTGTGCGTAACACATTTTGTCATATCGGGGACGATCTCCATGTTTGTGTGTGTGTGTGTATGTGTGTGTTGTAAGTGTGTGTGTGGAGGGGGTGTGTGGGTGTATGTGTTTGTGCGTATGTGTCTTTATGTATTATTTTGTCACCTTTACGTCCTACTTGCCTGAATTATTGCCTTGGCCAAGACATAACAGACCATTAATGTCAAATTGCGTGAATAGATTATACAGATGGATCTCTCGAATCCCTTGCTTTGTAATAGGGAGAGCCTCTAAAAAGGGAAATACCTTTAATAATAAAATTGCATGTAGATAGAGGCTCCAGGAATTGCATTGTTCTGTATACAAAAAGAAAGACTCCTGTATATGCTACATACTGATTGAGAAGGATCTCACAACACAACCGCCAACCAAAGAAGAAATAGTTTCTTCATTGAACAACGCCCCCCCCCCCCTCCCCCCTCCACCACCTTCGCAAAAAAAATAAAAAAATAGATGAATTTTAAAACAAAAAAGAAAAAAAAAGAACACAAACAAAATACATGAAGATTAATCTGTTAACAATGCTTATTTACATGATAAATTTCTGGGAACATATAAGACTATTATTATTATTATTATCATTATTATTATTATTATTATTATTATTATTATTATTATTATTATTATCATTATTATATTATTATTATTATTAATTATTATTATTATTATTATTATTATTGAAGCAGTAGTGGTGTGGTGGTGGTGTAGTAGTAGTAGTAGTAGTATAGTAGTAGTAGTAGAACTAGTAGTAGTAGTAGTAGTAGTAGATAGTAGTAGTAGTAGTAGTAGTAGTAGTAGTAGTAGTAGTAGTAGTATTAGTAGTAGTAGTAGTATAGTAGTAGTAAGTAGTAGTAGTAGTAATAGTAGTGTATATATAGTAGTAGAGTAGTAGTATAGTAGTATATAGATGATGTAGTAGTATGTATTAGTAGTAATAGTGTAGTGATGATATATATGATGTAATTTAGTCATCAGTATCAATAAGAAGTTTATTATCGTTTTTGGAGATATTGTGTAGTTAGTAGTAATTAAATACGTTCGTGAAGATAGTAAGTGTTTAGTGTTTGATGTAAAGTAGTAATATGTAAATGTAGTATGTAGTAGTAAAGTAACATATTATTTCCTGTATTCTCAATCATATGTGAGTATATTATAGTAGTAGTAGTGTGTAGTTGTAGTGTAGTGTAGTAGTAGTAGTATAGTAGTAGTAGTAGTGTAGTGTAGTAGTAGTAGTATTAGGTAGTAGTAGATAGTAGTAGTAGTATAGTAGTAGTTAGTAGTATAGTAGTAGTAGTATAGTAGTAGTATAGTAATAGTAGTATAGTATAGTAGTAAGTGGTAGTAGTAGATAGTAGTATATAGTATATATAGTAGTAAATAAGTAGTAGTAATAGTATAGATAGTTAGTAGGTAGTAATGAGTAGTATGATTAGTGTAATAGTAGTAGTATTAGTAGTAGTAGTAGTGTGTGGTAGTAGTAGTAATGTTGTAGTAGTAGTAAAGTAGTAGTAGTAGCGTAGTATTGAGTAGTAGTAGAGTATAGTAGTAGTATATAGTAGTAGGTAGTAGTAGTAGTATTATTAGAGTAATGTAGTAGTAGTATGTAGTAGTAATAGTAGTAGTAGTAGTAGTAGTAGTAAGTAGTAGTAGTAATATAGTAGTAGTAGTATAGTAGTAGTAGTAGTAGTAGTAGTAGTATAGTAGTAGTAGTAGTAGTAGTAGTAGTAGTAGTAGTATGTAGTAGTAGTAGTAGTAGTATAGTAAGTAGTAGAAAGTAGTGGTAGTAGTAGTATAGTATAGTATAGTAGTAGTAGTATGTAGTAGTAGTAGTATAGTAGTAGTATAGTAGTAGTATAGTAGTATAGTAAGTAGTAGTAGTAGTAGTAGTAGTAGTTAAGAGTAGTATAGTAGTAGTAGTAGTAGTATAGTAGTAGTAGTATAGTAGTAGTAGTAGTAGTAGTAGTAGTAGTAGTAGTAGTATAGTATGTATAGTAGTAGTAGTATATATAGTAGTAGTAGTAGTAGTAGTAGTATAGTAGTAGTAGTAGTAGTATAGTAGTAGTATAGTAGTAGTAGTAGTATAGTAGTATATAGTAGTAGTAGTAGTAGTATAGTAGTAGTAGTAGTAGTAGTAAGTAGTAGTAGTAGTAGTAGTAGTAGTAGTTAGTAGTAAGTAGTAGTTAGTAGTAGTATAGTAGTAGTAGTAGTAGTAGTAGTAGTAGTAGTAGTATAGTAGTAGTAGTAGTATAGTATAGTAGTAGTAGTAGTAGTAGTAGTAGTAGTAGTAGTAGTAGTAAGTAGTAGTAGTAGTATATAGTAGTAGTAGTAGTAGTAGTATAGTAGTAGTATGTAGTAGTAGTATGTAGTAGTAGTGTAGTAGTAGTAGTAGTATAGTAGTAGTATAGTAGTAGTAGTAGTAGTTAGTTGTAGTAGTAGTAGTAGTTAGTAGTAGTAGTATGTTAGTATAGTAGTGTAGTATGTAGTATGTAGTTGTTGTTTGTACTACTCACTTCATTTCCTGTTACTATCAACATAAGTGCCTGCTTCAGTCACTTGAGCTTTTATATAGCGCAATATCCATTAAACGTATACAAAGCGCTTTACAAATTGGCGCTGACCAGCAGCAACACATAACATGACGCCTGGTAGGCAATATTACACCATTTATTCCGGACAGAGTCAACGCTGTTAACGGCCAGGTACTCATTATAATCCTGAGTACGGTGAAAGAATATGAGACTTTTCCAAGGACTCAACTACGCGCCGAGCGAGGCTCAAACCCAGGACCTTCCGATCCGAAAGCGAGTGTCATACCACAAGACCACATAGCCGCATAATCATCATCATCACCATCACCATCATCATCATCATCATCATCATCATCATCATCATCATCATCATCATCATTATCATTATTATTATTATTATTATTATTATTATAGTAGTAGTAGTAGTAGTAGTAGTAGTAGTAGTAGTAGTAGTAGTAGTAGTAGTAGTAGTAGTAGTGGTATTATTATTATTATTATTATTATTATTATTATTATTATTATTATTATTATTATTATTATTATTATTATCGTCATCATTATCGTCATCATCAGTATTATCACAATTATCATTATCATCAGCATCGTCATCATCGTCGTCGTCGTCGTCGTCGCAAAGTCGTAATGCAAGAAACCGTCAGTATTTATTTCTTCTCAAGAATCGTTTTAATTCTTTCAAGCAATTGAATAAAAGTTTCCCTTCTTTATTTGATAGCTTTATATGACATGTATTGAAATGAGCTCTGCATTATATTTACTTGGAAGCTTCGTTAATCTTTCGAATACATATAAACTTCTCTATTCAAACAACCTTCAGACGCACACGTAAACATTGGACGAACTATATGAGAATAAGATCTTGCTTTCAATACTTGTATTATAATAATTTTATAAATATTAAACATTTAGGCATTTGACCAAGCAGTGTGGTGTTTCAATGTGTAATAAAATCAAACTATGTTTCTTGGGGGTTTTGAACTTTGAACTGTAAATCTATTATCTATCCTATTTTCTTCCTTTTTACTTGCACTGAAATTACCAATATATGTGTTCAAGCGCCGTAAAAGCGTAAAGTATGTATGTATGTATGTATGTATGTATGTATGTATGTATGTATGTATGTATGTATGTATTGTATGTATGGATGTATGTATGTATTGTATTGTATGTATCGTATGTATGTATGGATGAATGGATGGATGCATTCAAACTGCGAAAATAGAATAAAGTGTGAGGAAGCGCGTGCCCTTATGGGGAAAAAAGGGGGGAGGGGTTGGGAGACAGACGGTTGGTGCAAGATGGGAAGAGGATATGACGACTGGAGAATGAGCATTTCATCATCATCATCATCATCATCATCATCATCATCATCATCATCATCATCATCTTCATTATCATCGCCATCGTTATCATCATCATCATCATCATCAACTTCATCATCATCGTCATCGCAATCATAGTCCCCATCATTATCGTGCACATTTCTTTAATTGCGTCACTCTCACGAGGTAATTAACTTAATGACAAGATGTAAGAGGACTGGTGCTAAAAGGACGCATGATAGGCGACATATCACATGAAATATGATACCGACAAGGGAAATAACAGAAATATTCTGAAGCACACTGAAAAAATGTTGAAGTGCAGCATCAAAATTTGCAATTTATTAATTTGAACCAATCCTTTGTCTCTTCCTCAGTGAAAAGATTTCATCATGGTGGTTCAACGCCCCAACGGACCGCTCATCCACCCGCCTCCACCTCAAGCACTACCCACACCCATGTCCAAGAACGTTCTTTACATCGGCAGCGCCGTTCCTCTGGAGACTTCCAGTGGCCTGGAAGCGATCCAGCAACCCTTGAAGTCCAGATATCCCGTGGATGACGAGGACATCCAAGGAATCCCCGCACTCTTGACAGTTTTGCCTACTGGTCTGCAGTTGAAATACGTCGACGACCCTTCACACGTCGTGTTCTTCCCATACACAGCTTTGAATCTGTGCGCCGCTGTCCGATGTGTTCAGGTGGTAAACGAGAAGAATGAGCTGGTCAATAAATTCGTGTCTTTGACTGAAGCCCCAAACAGCAACAGACCGGCTATATTTACGACTATAACTCGTAGAACACAAGGCAGAAATGTTCTGGAATGTTCTGGTTTTCTCACTAAAAACCCGACAGACGCTTTGGATCTCGTTCAGTTTACTTCTGAAGCTGACAAAAGATGCAAATTGAATGGGGCACTTGCTCCAATGAGCAACAGCTTCAACTCTCATGACGTCAGCAAAGCTGATGCTTCTTTTCATACAGAAGCGAGTTCCTCGGCACCGAAAACTCCCATCAACATCGTGTCCGGCAACACAGAAACCCTTAGCAAACCGGGGTCATACACCGAACTTCCAAAAACGGGATATTTCTACACCACAGAGAACGCCCTGGTGAAAAAGTTCTCGCTCCACAAATTCTCTTACCAACCCGGCCCTCCTCCACCACCTCAAGGGGTTCACCTTCAACCAGCACAACCTGTCGTCGAGTCTATGCCGGCACCAGCGCCAGCACCTGCACCGGAACCAGCCGCAGAGCCAGCACCCACGCCAGCACCCAAAATAGCTCAGACAGTTGAGGAACACCTACACGACAAATCGTACAATTTCATCAACGGAGACCACTTTGATAAAAGATCTGCACACTCAGTCCCCGTTGCAGGTCCTCGAGCCCCACGACTCATTGCAGTCCGCGGTCCACCTCCACCAATGGCACCTTTTCTTGTTGGTCCACCACCCCAACATCGACCAATGCTTGTACCGAGACCAGGCCCACTCCCTATTCAACCCATGATGGTTCGAGCCCCAGGGCCTGCTCCGATGATGGTCAGGCCAGCCCTGTATCCCGTCGCACACCCAGGAATGGGTAGAGCTCGCCCAGTTCCAATGATGATGCCCATGCCTATGGCGTTCCCGCCAACTGCCACACTTCCTAAAAGCAAACCTCGTCGCAGTTCGAGTAGTGAGTCGTCTCACTCCTCAACGAGCTCCACATCTAGGGAGAGAACAGGCAAAAGGGATATTTATCGCAACCACCAAATTGTAAGGAGAGATCACTCTTTTGATTCGAATTCAAGACCTGTAACTCCCCCAACTGACTACGATCTTTCCCCTCCTCGCAGAAGCAGCAGACGCGACGAATTTGAAATGCGTCACTCCATGATGAACGGCTATCCTGGCGCTGGCACGACTCTTTTACCACCCAGAGGGCGTGGTGGGTTCCCTCCAGGTTACGTCATAGTCCCAGTTCAAGCCAATGGTGCCATATATGGTGCCCCAACCCTTCCCAGATCAAAATCTGTTCCTTCTGGATTTGATAAGAAATCAAAAAAGAAATCAAAGAGTAAGAAGAAGAAGAACAAGAAAGACAAGAAGGAAAATTATGACTACCACTACATTGGCGATGCTAACCACGAAAGTGACATATACGCTTACAGCTCTGATGCCGGTCCCTATGGTAAGAGTTCACGAGCCTATGTAGAAAATCCCCTCGCAGCAACTGGTAAAAGCAATATTTTCGGCGATTCTAGAATGTCTGCAAGGAACCTTGGAACAAGTCAGTACCAGAGAAGTTTCTCCAAAAATGTCGCAGAACGTGCCTTCTCTACAAGTCTGGCTGCCGAGACAAGAAAATCAACTCGAGGGGGCAACATGTTCGACGCCTATGCTATGAATCAAAACGGTGTTGCAGAAGGAGAATTTCCCACAATGCGCTAAAACAGGAAAGAAAGTACTAAAAAGCAAAGAATCACATTGTTGAAAATGGAATTGTGTGAATCGACAACTGTTGCTTGTTATGAAATCAGATTGAAAGTTTTAAATGCTGTACATTCTATTGCCAGGGCTATATTTTGAATGGAGTCGCGTGAATTCTGTAAAATCTGAGATTCCTAGATTTGACAATTTACGCCAGAATTTGATTCAGGATGAAATACATGTTGTGCACTGCATAAAAAAGAAAGAAAGATTGTGATGAATCGTTTTGAGAAAATCTCCAAATGGGGTGATATGGAAAGACTGTTACTTTTACTCGGTGTACCTTTGCGGTTCACCTTTCTGTAGAAAAGTATCTTTGCGAGATGCGTCAGTAAGTAAGGATATGTATTGTGCCGTGTTCTGTGGAATGATATCATTTATTTGCCATAGAATGTTGCAATGTTGATTCTATGTTGATTCTTTATCTGTGAAGCGTAACTGTAAATTAACTGTTTAACTTTTTTATTATTATTATATATTATTATTATTATTATTATTATTATTATTATTATTATTATTATTATTATTATTATTATTATTATTATTATTATTATTATTATTTAAAATTATTACTACTACTCTACTACTTCTATGACTACTACTACTACTACTACTACTACTACTACTACTACTACTACTTCTACTACTACTACTACTACTATTATTATTATTATTATTATTATTATTATTATTATTATTATTATTATTATTATTATTATTATTATTATTATTATTATTATTTTATTATTATTATCATCACGATCATCATCACCATCGTCGTCGTCGTTATTATTATTATCATCATCATCATCATCATCATCATCATTGTGGAGTTTTGAAGCCTGTCTTCCGTGGAATCTCAAAAGAAATGTCTCAGTTTTAGAATAATAATGATGGATTTCAAATGACTCTTACCAGCTGGTATTCCCATCGTTTTTCTCCCGTTTTGAAATCGTTAAATTTGAACACAATTGTTTCAGAAGTGACTGGTTTTCTCTTCAAACATAACGGATTACAACAATTTGTCATGTGAATGTGATCTTCTGCAGAGAACTCGATGCCATTTTTATAAACATGGGACATAATTAAAGTTCCTCTTCACAGAAACGTCATTGTACCGTCACAATTTCATTGAGGTTCTTTCCTACGCAATTATGTGTCATAGTAATCATGGCATTGCTACGAAATTAGAGCTCTTTTTCTTTTCTTTTTAAAATTATATTCGAATAAACTAACTATTGTTAAGCATAATGAGACATGATTACCAAAACAAATAATGAAGGATGAACAAATGTATAATTGAATTAATTAATTAATTAATGAATTAATGATGACTGAATGAAGTATTAAGTAATGAATTTGCCTGAGTGGACATTAAATACAAAAGAAAATATATTAGAGAAAGAAAGAGAGAAATAGAGAGAGAGAGAGAGAGAGAGAGAGAGAGAGAGAGAGAGAGAGAGAGAATGTGTTGAATTGGAGGGGGGGGGGGGTGAAGAGAATGAGAGAGATAAGTGTTTGTGTGTGTGTGTGTGTGTGTGTGTGTGTTTGTTTGTTTTTGTGTATTTGTACGTGTAGTCAGATTTTGTGTTGATAAATTCTCTCTGTGCTATTTATCATTTGTAAATAACGACAACTATAATCTGACACTATTTATATGAGTAAAATGAAAATGTGTATATTGCATGCAAACATTTTGTGAAATTGCCTGTGAGTGTGCACCTTATATTACTACACAAGTTATAGTTACTATACTTACATACGACACATTTATTGTTGATATCATAATATTATATTAAAGGTACGTAAAAGCTTTCTATTTTCAATTACGTATTTTCTTTTCAAGGCGTCTACTGGATTCAATTACGCGACTATTAGCAACATCTATGTTCTCATAACATTCTTGTATATATGTTTATTTCCATTTGTATTTGAAAGAATATCGGTAAAGGAATGAGTGAAGTCGGAAATGGTCTATAATTCCATTAAAGCATGTATTTGGTTTGGCATGAAGACTCTTCCTAGAAAGATCGCATCAGACATTTGGGCATTGACATCAATACTGCCGTGAAAACGTCTCAGTGAAAAAAAGAATTCGGCAAGTTGGCTGTCTTGGGGACAAATGGGCTATCCATATTGTGAAAATGATGTGTCACTTGGATGTCACTGTTTTTATCTCATGAGACCCTTCGTATTTAAAGATTATTCATTTTTTTAAAAAAAGATTAAATGGGTGGGTACGCTACGAAACACTGACCTCATGTGCAAAACAGAGACATGGCTTGGATATGCATTTGTTCTTGAAAAGTGAAAAAAAGGTCATATAAGTTTTGACCAATTAAGAGATAGCCCATTAATACGTCCTTAATGCCAGCCAAAATAGGATGTTTTGTGTTAATTGAACTTCGTGTATAAAACAAGGTCGAATTTTCTTTCAATGAAGCCTGTGTGACATATTGATGGAACCGATAAGATATGAGTTTTGGTTGGATCAAAATCGAATGATTACGTTTTGTTCAATATCAAATATTCTACGAAGGTTAATAGATATCCAAATATTTGGATGGCCTTGTCTCGAGAGTGGATTCCACTTGGAATCTACATCTGTTCTCTCTCTGAAGTAAGCCTACCTTGTCACTTTTTCTCGTTTGCTTTGTCCTGAAAGTGTCCCAAGCGCTGTGAACCCCCTAAAAAAACTAACAAAAAAACATAAATCAAATATGCATATGTGTGTGCATGTGTGTGTATGTATGTGTGTGTGTGTGTGATGAATATTTTCGTACAATTATCCAACTTACTTTTACACTAATGTTTAAAATGACTTACAAACCAAGATAAATATTTATCGTTTTTTCAAAGAAATATGTATACACACACTATCGAAATCAAAAATTGAAATTATCAAATGTCTTCTTGTACATCGGTATAATATTCTTAAAGTATATTCCTTCATAATGCTTCATTGGTAAACTATAATATATTTATTTGTTTGTTGAAATACGCAAGAGGTAAGCTGATTTAAAAAAAAAAATTAATAATGTGTATATTTATGTGGATTGTCATTCCTTGCCATTAATATAATACATAACTCACCCTCATTGTTGTAACCACATTATATTATAGGACCTCTATAGGACCCATTTTCTACGTAATATATTATGTTATGTTCAAGGGTATGCAGTTGGTGAGAAAATGTAACATGTGTGTTTATTGTTTTTGTTTGTTTGTTTGTTTTTGTTTTTTAGTTTGTTTTTGTGTTGCTTTTTTGTTGTTGTTGTCTATTTTTATTATAATTTAATTTTTGAAGTTTTGATATTATATTCATCCTGTTTAATGTGATCACTGCTTCGTGGTTGAAATCTGCGTGTACATGTTTATCAGAATGATAACTCAGCCCAAATAATTTGGGATATTTTACACGACGGCAAATATTTTGTTTTAGTTCAAATTTTTTTTGTTTTTTTTTTTTAACCGTTATTCATAGATTGAATGTGAGAACTATATTACCTTGTGGATAATGAGAGTAACTTGTATAATTCCATTTCTCTTTTTATACCTTCCGAGGAAATTATATATCCCTTTTTTTCTAAAATGGGGCCATTCGGTCTTGAACTAGTCCTGATTTTCGGCTTTATCTGGGACGGGTACAATTAGGTAGATGTATTGTTTGTAAGATATGGTTTGTTTTCCAGTGAATAAACTCTAAATGGAAACAATATGTTAAATGGCTTGTTGCTATTAAGTCCATCCCTCTTCTTGTAAACCTTAATGTAACCTCTCAAATAATTTTTCCCAAGATCCTCCACTGGTCTCACATCGGAACTTCTTCCACTTGTTATATTTTTTTCTGGCAAAGGCAGGTCACTAGTGGGGTTCCTGACCTTCCATAGCGGACAGGGAGGCACTTACTGTGTCTGTTCCCCCCTACTATCTGTTTTCGAACATGCTTTATGTCTTTGTCTTGGAATGAGATTACTTGATTTTGTCCAGGCGCTGGCCGGAGTCCTGACTGGGAGGGAAACAGTCAAATGCATAGTTATTGTTTTGGGAGATTATATTTTTTTCCTTGTAAATCATCTCTCTGCTATGTATTATTATGTTAGTTTGAATGTATAATGTAAGCACTTGAGTTTATTCCTCTTTGTTGGATCGTGTGCTTGTGTCCGGATGAGACTTATAGATGATCTCAAACTAAGTGCATTGGTTGTATGCTCTTGGAATCTACATCTGATCCCTTTTTTTCCCAGTTCCCATTTGTCTTACTTTTTCTTGGATGCTTTAATTGTAATTCTAGAACTTTTTGCTATCCCATTTACTTCCTTTTTCTGGCGCTGATATAACCGCAATGTGTTACAAGCGTCGTACAACTCTTAAAAACAAACAAAAAACAAAGGCAGATCCCGGCGCTGAATTGACCCAGGAATGTAGCCAGGATGTTAATTTCCACACTCAGAAACAAATTTAACACTTTATAATGAGGCTCGAGCCTCATTGCTATTACAACTGCCGTAGTGAAAACATCTAGGTATTCATTTACCACCAGATAAATAAATATTCTTTATTTTATTTTTGATTTGATTGAAATTCGCTCTTGTCCATAAGCGGTCAATGTACTTTAAGTCTGAATAATAGATCATAATGAATCATGTTATTTGGTTGGTTAAATTTCTGATGATACGAATTATGATCATAAATATATGCTTTATATTATCATATATCATCACGATTTCACGACTACATATTATTATACTGGGTGGGGATCCTGACCTCCCATAGCGGGCAGGGAGGTACATACTGTGTCTTCTATCCCCTTATATCTGTTATCCAACATGCTTTCTGTCTTTGTCTCGGAATGAGATTACTTGGTTTTGTCCTGGCACTGGCCGGAATCCTGGCTGGGAGGAAAACAGTCAAATGCATAGTTATTGTTTTGGGAGATGATATTTTTTTCCTTGTAAATCATCTCTCTGTTATGTATTATTATTTTTATTTTGAATGTATAATGTAAGCATTTGAGTGTGTTCCTCTTTGTTGGATTTTGTGCTTGTGTCTGGATGAGACTTGTAGGTGATTTCAAACTAAGTACATTGGTGGTATGCTCTTGGAATCTACATCTGATCCCTATTTGTTCTCAATTCCCCTTTGTCTTACTTTTTCTTGGGTGCTTTAATTGTAATTCTAGAACTTTTTACTATCCCATTTTCTTCCTTTTTACTGGCGCTGATATAACCTAAATGTGTTGCAAGCGCCGTAAAACCCTTAAAAACAAAAACAAAAACAAACATATTATTATAATGTATGCATTGTATAATGTTTTGTAATACAATTACTCCAAGCTTTTATCTTCGTTGGTCGTTCCGATGAAAATATTCCCTATGCTCATTTTTGTTACAGCCATCTTGTAATAATAAAATTATCAATACCCAAACCATTCGTCAGTGTTGTTTTATCATTACAGAGAGAACGTCAACATAACATTGCGCATGCGTCTCCCTTATCAATTGAGGAAATATATCGTTTCGTTAATAAGATATCACTTTTAAAATGTAATTATATATATGTACATACTTTTATAAAAATAAAATATAACCAATACACTTATTTTGATGAAATTATGTTCACAGTGATGCGCCAGTTAAATCGTTTCTCAGCGATCTTTTATTCTGAGTTACAGAACCGTGAAGTCAGCGCTTTCACGGCGGGTAATCTTAATCTTGGGTGCATTCCTTATTACTTTTCATTCTTTGCAACATATCAGGGTGAACTTGTCATCAAAATAAGTTTATTGGTTATATTTTTATTTTATAATAGTATGTATAGAATAGCATTGTGAAAAGCGATTTCTCAAATATAATTAGTGATATCTCATTCACCAAACGATATAATATTTCCTCAGTTGATAAGAGAGACGCATGCGCAATGCTATGTTGACGTTCTCTCTGTAGGGGCATGTTTTATCAGCGCAACTCATAGGTGTATAAATAAATTTATAAATCTATTGCGCAACTTGGCTTTTTTTTCTGGACGTGTGTGTGTGTGTGCGTGTGTGTGTGTGTGTGTGTGTGTGTGTGTGTTGGTTTGATTTCCCTTTTGGGTGGGGTAGTTTCTTGGTTATGGAGCTCAAATTCTGCCCTCCCTTGTCGCCACTTCTATTCCATTTCTGACTTCGTCGCATTGGTTGGTGGAATTCCCCTCAGTGCAAAAGAATATCACCCACCCCTCCCCACCCGCTCTTCTATACACTTGTTTCATTTGCCCATGCTATGCGGCTTTGACTCGCCGAGGCAACTGCCCGGTGTTTTTTTTTATTTTTTTTATTTTTTTATTTTTTTTTTTTTTGCTAGCAGGGAAACAATTGGATGGATGTTTAAATTTTGTTTTTGGTAGAAGATGATAACTGTTATGTTAAATATCTCTTCATAGATCTTATGATAATGACTTTTGGTAATTTTGTAACTGTTGTATTCGGTTTTTTTCATTACTTTTTACAGCACACAGCTGGGAGTGGTTATCTTTTACCTCCCATAGTGGGCAGAGAGTTCACTTGCTGTGTCTTCTTCATCATCATCATAATTATTATTATTATTATTATTATTATTATTATTATTATTTTATTATTATTATTATTATTATATTATTATATTATTATTATTATTATTATTATTATTTATTATTTTATTATTATTTATTATTATTATTATTATTATTATTATTATATTATTATTATTATTATATATTATTATTTATTATTATTATTATTATTATTATTATTATTATATTATTATTATTATCATTATATTTATTATTATTATTATTATTATTATTATTATTATTATTATTATTATTATTATTATTATTATTATTATTATTTATTATTATTATTATCATTATTATTATCATTAATATTATTGGGATGGGGTGTAATAACGTCATTATTGGGTGATCTCGATAATCGATGGACTTTTGACGCGTCTGTTGACCATCTGATTATCTGACCATCCTTCGTCTAATGACATATTATATCTCAATTCATATCATTCCTACAGTCATTTGGTCAACGGGATGCTTAATCGACCGCTCGGACTCGATGACCGCCCAAAACGTTTCGGTCGTTGTTGAAATTGTCTGAAATAGATAGGAAGAAAATGGGATAGTCAAAATTTTCTAGAATTACAATTAGAGTAAGGCAAAGAGGAATTAGTTCAAATAGGGAACAGAAGTAGATTCAAAGAGCATACCATCAATGTACTTATTTTGAAACCACTTAAAAGTCTAATCCAGACACCAGCACTAGATCCCACTAAGACGAACACACTCTACAGCTTACAATGTATGTTCAAAACATATTTCGATGACCTCCCAAAACGATGACTCCGATCTTGGACAGCTTTCTAATGACAATTAATCTGCGCATGGGTCGGGTCGTTTGACCACCCACTGTGGGCGGAAGGTCGTTTACTGGGTCTTTTACCTCCCTATATTTTAAGTTGTTTTTTGTATTTGTCTTGGAGTGGATTACTTGGTTTTGTCCTGGCCCATGCCGGAATCCTTGACGGAGAGGAAAAAAAGTCAAATGTATAGAGTTGGTTTTGGGAGGTGATACATATAAATGATATGTAAATCATATCTCTGTTATAAACTTATTGTTATATTTTTGTTTTGAACATATATTGTAAGCAGTTGAGTGTGTTCATCTTAGTGGGATCTAGTGCTGGATGAGACTTAAGTGGTTTCAAACTAAGTACATTGATGGTATGCTCTTTGAATCTACTTCTGTTCCCTATTTGAACTAATTCCCCTTTGCCTTACTTTAATTGTAATTCTATAAATTTTTGACTATGTGAAATAAATATGTTGCAAGCGCAGTAAAACCCTTTAAAAAAACAACAATTCCTATAGTTATTTGGTCAACTGGATGCTGATCGACTGGCCATATTTGATGACCACCAAATACGTTTCAAAAATGATTCCGTCTTGGAAGCAGCTGTCTAATGTCTATAGTAATTTGATCCGCTAGATGGTCATCGACTGCCCAGACTCAATGACCGCCAAAAAACGTTTCAACGATGATTTGGTCTTTGAAACTGTTTAATGACATTCATCTCTTTTCATATCATTCCTAAAGTCATTTGGTCAGCGGGATGCTGTTCGACTGCCCAGACTCGATGACCG
Organism: Berghia stephanieae; assembly: GCF_034508935.2. Taxonomy (NCBI): domain Eukaryota; kingdom Metazoa; phylum Mollusca; class Gastropoda; order Nudibranchia; family Aeolidiidae; genus Berghia; species Berghia stephanieae. The sequence goes on from NC_088362.1 coordinate 49,969,379, forward strand.
CCCAATGATTCGGTCTTTAAAACTGATAGAATGATATGATAACAACAAGATATTGAGGCAACGTTCAGTTTGAAAATGTTCTTTCCAAGATCAAAATAAATATTGCTAATATTATCAAGGAAATACATCAGCTCTACCAATGGATTGCTGGATTGTATGTATACAGATAGTCCTTGTCCTAGAATGAATCGACTTTGCTCTGCATGGATCCCAGCAATTAATTATCCTTTGCGGTGAAGGAGGCGGATGAAAACTTGAACTTGATCTGGAGATTTTACACATCGCAGTATCCACTAAATGTTCTCAAAGTACTTTACAAGGAGTCCAAAGCCAACAGCAACAAGTAGGATGAGATTGAGACATGACAACGTGAAGCGCACTAACAATGTATTTCGACAGACAACGCTGTAATCGGTAGGTACTCATTTTACATCTGATTGCGGTGAGATAATGTGAGCAAAGAGCCTTTTTTCAAGGAAAAGGAGCGTCGCTCAAACGGGTCTCGAACCAGGGACCAACCGATTCGAAGGCGAGTGGCATACCATGAGATATGAAAGCCGTTCAAAGAAATTAAAGATGACAATTTATGTTTTTCTGTGAGATAGATTTGTTTTCCCTACAAATCATCTCTGATTGATTGTGTAATAGTACTGGGAACCATCTGAAAGTCTCCCTTTGATGGAGAACCTGACATGCAGTATAATAATAATAGTAATAATAAGAAGAAGAAGAAGAATAACAATAACAACAACAATAATAATGATGATAATAATAATAATAATGATAATAATAATAATAATAATAATAATAATAATAATAATAATAATAATAATAATATTATTATTATTATTATTATTATTATTATTATTATTATTATTATTATTATTATTGTTATTATTATTCATTTGTTGAGCGCTTCCCATCAAAGCGCTTTACAGATAATGAATTACATTATGAACATAGGTAGTTAAAATTAAATATGGAAACAAACTACACTAGTAGCTATGCATCCCTAATGGAGGGCGTTTTGTCTCGTTTTTCTTCAATTTCATACAATTTTGATATCAGGGTTAATGTGTGTCAAGATGTTTTAGACTCATTAGTTAAAATTGATAACAATAGGAATTGAAATGGAAGCTTCAATTAATTCAACGAAAACAGATAACGTGGACGTTTCGGATTTTCCGTTTATCAACAAACACGATGAATGACACACTAAAGACGAATGCGAGTTGTGAGAATGGCGTTGTTGAGGTTGAATTTGGGTTACAAATGCATTGCCTGAATCACGGTGCATTGATGGATATCTACGTGCCCATTTCATTTGCAAATGTGTACACGTCGTTGGTTATATATCGGATTGATCGTTAGAGGATATTATTTGTAATTAATCATGTCATTACTCTAAACTCAGAAGTTTTAGTTTACCCACGTGACCTTATTACAGCCTGGCTCTGATTGGTGAGATCAATGACTTCGATCTTGTTTGGGTTTGTACTTAATATATACACCCGTCGTATACGATTTGAATACCAAATGAAAACTATTTCCATTCACATCTCAGGAAAATTGCCTACACACTACACACTACACACTACACACCCATTAACACCGGTGTAAAAACACAGGTTGTGGTTTCCTGGATAAGGGGGGAAAAGCATTTAATCGGGATTTAGGGAGAGAAAATGTCAGTATTTAATACATTTCAAAACCTCTTTTCCCTTAAGTAGTCTTTCAAAACAAAAGGCTCATGAGGCCGAAGTACATCCCGGTTTTTATAGCCATCGATGGGCAGTTAGAATTATTTGCTACCATTTAGATCCATAAGATGCTAGAATAACGCACAGATTTTCCGCCAGATCTAACAGATGCAGTTACCCAGCCACCAGGTGGATCGTGGAAAAGCAGGAGAGCTGAAATACTTCATATGTGTGTGTGTGTGTGTGTGTGTGTGTGTGTGTGTGTGTGTATTATGAGTACCTAGAGCAGGTAATAGCGCTTTCTCTATCGACAAATAACCCATTGCATTAGCGCCTTAGTAAGGCGTCATGTCCCGTCCTAAATATTAAAGCGATTTGGGCACATTTCAATTGATATTTCGCTCACCAGATCGGTTTAAAATATGGGGATTGTCTCTTTGAGTGTTTTCTTTTGTTTTGTTTTTTTCTGACCCCTATTTTCTGTCAGCGATTTCGTAGTGGTCAGCTATGCAAGAGAGTACCCTATCCAAGAGGTAGCAACAACAAAAAGTTATAATTTGACCGAGACAAACTCCCGCTCCATCGGTTGTACGATGCCTGAAAGAACTGCTTTATCTTTTAACATTTAATATTACTGAAACCGGGACAAACTCCAGCTCCATCGGTTGTACGATGCCTGAAAGAACTGCTTTATCTTTTAACATGTAACATTACTGAAACGGAGACAAACTCTAGCTCCATCAGTCATACTGTGCCTTAAAGTACAGTTTTATCTTTTCTTTGTTTTACAACGCATTTCTGTCGTTATTGTCACTCCGATGTCACGTCAAACCTGCCACGCCCACTCATCCCTTCCGTTTCATCATCACTCGCCAGTCTTTGCCCGTCTTTGTTATGCGTCTATCTTGATTAACCGGTAAACGGCCGTACTCTGGAAAAATACGTATTTTAAAATTTGGCCAGAAAACTCGTCCTTCCAATATCGATCGATTTAAATGACCCTCATCTTGGCAAAACAAAACAAAATCTCAAACCTCGGACTTTACCGCGTAGTTCAGGTTTGAGAGTTTTTATGTTGCCAAGATGAGGGTCATTTGAATCGATTACTGTTTGAAGGACGAGTTTTCTGACCAAATTTTTAAATACGCGTTTTTCCAGAGTACGGTATATAACAGATTAACTGCAGAAGATGAAGAGCTTATGAATATGTAAATGGAATAAAGGCATTCATGAACACGAAGATAAATGTGCAATGACCCACGGTATGTGTGCAATGTAGACAAAGTCTGCCTTTCGTTGTTCAGGATCTGATTAAATTGAAAAGCAAAATAAGATTTCCAGGAAAAAGCTTGTTCACATTTCCATTAAGCAGGAACATTAAAAAAATATGTACTTAATAATAAATAAGTGAATAGACAAATAAATAATTATTAGTAATGAAGATGATGATGATGACGATGATGTTGGTGATAATGATTAAAATGATGATGATGATGATGATGATGATGATGATGATAATGATGATTATATTATTATTATTATTATTATTATTATTATTATTATTATTATTATTATTATTATTATTATTATTATATTTATTATTATTATTATTATTATTATTATTATTATTATTATTATTATTATTATTATTATTATTATTATTATTATTATTATTATTATTATTATTATCATAGCAGCAGCATCATCATGCATCATCATCGTTATTTTTATTATTATAAGTCTCATTATCATTCTTCTTCTTCTTCTTCTTCTTCGTCTTCTTCTTCTTCTTCTTCTTCTTCTTCTTCTTCTTATCATTATTATTATTATTATTATTATTATTATTATTATTATTATTATTATTATTATTATTATTAGTAGTAGTAGTAGTAGTAGTAGTAGTAGTAGTAGTAGTAGTAGTAGTAGTAGTAGTAGTAGTAGTAGTAGTAGTAGTAGTAGTAGTAGTAGTAGTAGTAGTAGTAGTAGTAGTAGTAGTAGTAGTAGTAGCAGTATCATGATCATCATCATCATCATCATCACCAACATTATTACATTGCATATTTCTACAGATCAACAATGCGTACACTTGATATCGTAACATGTCACATTGTGTAAAATTTGAATCCTCAATAAGGCAGTCAGCCTTTATTTTCTGCTTAAACCAAGGCACTTGTTTAACAATCTTTGGCAAGTTGATGAATATATTATTAGAAATAATGTTTCGGATAAGAACAATACATTCAGATAATGGACATTTCAGCACAACAATAAATAAGTGAACGTTGAAAACAAATAAAGTGTATGGACACAATACATTTATAATATTTTATTTTTCTCGTGTCCTATAAGGCATTAAACCCTGCCTCACTTTACTCCTATCAGTGTAGTGGTCACTGACTGAATGGCTCTGTAGATCCCAGTCTGTTATTTGACGTGATAACATTAGGTACCGACTTTATCTTATCGAAATGTACTAGCCAGTCTGTGTGGTTTGAAGGGTGTTTTGACACTGGTATTGAATCCGGCACTTCCGGCTTGCCGTGGTTGAGAAGTAAGGCGTCCCAGGATTAACACTATTGGCCGGCGGGTAAAACAAAATTATTATTTTTTTTTGTGATGATAATAAAAGTAGTCCTTCGGAACCACTAGGCCCATGGAGCAGGAGTTTATCCTTGTTTCAATAATGTAATACGGACAAAAGCAATTGCTTGCTATCCTTTAAATAGGACGCCAGTCTATCACAAGAAGTACTTTCTGTCAGATCAAATAGACAGAATCACTGCTGGGGGGGGGGCGTCAGAAAAAAAAAACCTCGACTCCACCCAGAATTGATATCGGTCCCTTTGCTTATAAAGCAAGCGCCATACCAACTGAGCTATCGGGACCACTAAAATGATTTAAAATGAGATAAAATAAAACATTTCTTCTTTTTTTTTAGAGGAAATTCGTTTGTAGGATTTATTTAAGGGGAAAACTGGACAATACTAAGCGTTAGTCACAATATAGAATCCTAAAGAGAGTTAGTGTGAGATGACTTGCTCAAGTCTATTCCATAGACAGGGGTGGGGGGGGGGGGGGAGTGCGTAATCGGCACCTCTTGGGTTGGAAAAATAAAGACAATGTTCTTGCGCAAACTCCATTTCATTCTAATCCAATTAGAATTCGATTGTATCTCGAAAGGATCCCTCAACCTAAAGGTAAATCTTGAAAGCAGGGAGAATTATAATTGCAAGTCTAAATGACGCTGTGTCTAAGATTATGGATAATGATGGTTTAGGTGTCGAAAGCAGGCGTCTATAACTATTGCTTTTTCATTACTTTGAAATACTAGTGGTGAACCCGCAATAAAGGCTTTCAGGGTCTGCTTTAATCAATATGCTACTGAATTGTAGAAATTAACATAGATTGAGACGAATCTTTTAAGCTAACAACGATCAAAATCGGTCCGGCAATAAAATCTGGAGATACGCACAAATTAATCTGGCAAAAGGGTGACCAGATGGAAATTATTTGCCAACGTCAAATGACCGATCACAATACCCTAAAAGATTTTCTAAACTGGTGATAGAATTACCTTTAGTTTCATCAAAGTTTGCAAGCTATGCGTATATTCATCTGTAAAAAACAGTTGTTTTTTTTTTTGTTTGCTTTTTTTTTTTGTTGTTGTTGTTGTTGTTTATTTTTTAGTTTTGCCAGTAATTCTGTGCTCTTTGGGAAAAATTTATCACGGGCTGTACGGAACCATTTTGACCCCTACCCTAATGTTTTTGTTTTTTTTTTAATAGACTGAATTCTCTCATTAATGAGTGTAATCAAAGTTGCTTAGAGTGGAAGACTCTGAAATATCGTAATTCTAATCAATCTGCCCTCAGGTCTCAATTTATTTTTTTTGCTTTGATCTGTCCTAACATGAATCTGGATTAGCGCTAGGGTTCAAAAATATATAAACTATCTACTCATCTAATCAAATCAAGTAAGTACAACACTGTCGTAATCTGGAAACCCCCATATTCAAAAATTGGCCAGAAAACTCGTCCTTCAAATATCGACTTCGTGAAGTCTCAGGTTTGAGAGTGTTTGCCAAGAGGCGGGTCATTTAAATCGATCGATGTTTGAAGGAGAGTTTTCTGGCCAAATGTTCTGGGTTTTTTCCAGAGTACGACAGAATAGTGAACTACTTTAGCTTTGTCTTGACTTAACATACAAACATATGGTTCAAACATTACAGTGGACAACTTTGGAACAGCGAAGAAAGCAATCCAAACTGACGATGCTCTATTGCGTATTCCACATCCTTGTAGCAATACCACCAAAACAACCTTAGTCCGGCAACAACGATATCAAGAACTAGGGGACACGATGTAAGATTCACTGTGCTACGTTCCCGAATACAAAGCCATAAACAATCCCCCCCCCCCCCCCCCCCCCCCCTCTTCTGTACGCTTGCTGAATAACCTACCTTGTTAATTAAAACACCACGGAACAGTTTAGAAATGCACTAATATTACACCCAAAAACATCCCGAGACGTAAAATATTAAAACATCTACATTGGCGACAATACACCAGAGGTGGTTTGCAAATTAAGGAAGAAGTGGAAGAAGTGACATTATACTCAACCTCCGCCCTGACCTTATCGTCTTCTCCCCTCTTGAAGACGCTCTTTCCATCTCTCCCCAGTGCTAAGATATCAGACTTCATTCGTGTGAAATCCGAAAAGTTTCGATTTTACATTCCTCGGAAGTCCTGGGGTCTCGTTCTTATCTATCATGTGTGTATGTGTCTGTGTGTGTGTTTGTGTGTGTGTGATAGTTTGTGAGTGAGTGTGTATGTGTGTGTGTGTGTGTGTGTGTGTGGTAGTTTATGAGTGTGTGTGTGTTTACATCATGGGTCAGTCTGAAGGCGGTGGTCAGCCCGAGTCTGGCATGACGTTTGACGGGTTTATTCACTGACCATTTTGGCTACTTCCTACAAGGATGTAGCAGTGGTTAGTCTACTTGGAGAT
>NC_088362.1:49981082-50016082 GCF_034508935.2 Berghia stephanieae
ATGAAATAAAAATAATGATGAAATTTAATTAAAGAGATAAACAGTGATCGTGGCAGTTACAAATAGAGATATGAATATTTTACGTAACTTATGATAATATGTCAGGTTCATAAGTTTACGTTTCCAGGCAGTTGATGGGCTTGGATGATCTATTCCTCTGATAACAGGATTGGACTCGTAAAATTCCACTTCCAGGCAATTGGTAAGAGGTTATTGTGTAGTCCTTTGACAGCGGGCTTGGGTTTGATCCTTGAAGATTATACAATCAAAGTTAAAAGCTCCGGCGTCTTAATGGTGTAGATATAATATCTACAAAGTCCCAAAAGATAAAAATCTTCCAGTATATATATATAGGAATAGAGCGACTGGCCGTCCGGCATAGATTGTGGAGAGAAAGTGAGTGTAGAATATTAGACCTATCAGCTTTTATAATAAATGGCTACGTGACAGAATGTAGAACGAAAAGTATTCACTAATCAGAAATTAATTCGAGGGAAGGCTATAAAAGGAAAGACGATCTAATATTAGAAGGTAAAGTTTATCTAAGCCTACCGAAATATAACTGGAGTGAGATGAATTCAGTTCTTAATAAAATAAAATTTAATAAGATAATTGTGAACAACCTTTACTGTGACACCCCCCACCCACGTTTAAAATATACTCTTTAACCATTATGGGAAAGATAGATTTTACAAACGGAAGTAAATTTACTATCATGATACTCTAGCATTAATCCATTGTTATGATTTGTGCTACAATTAAATTATTTATTAACTAGACATGGAAATGTTTATATTAACGTAGGTATATGAATGGGTGACAATAACAATGAAAGATTGTGATTACAAATCATTGTGATGAACAACATGATGGCAATGTGATTACAAATCATTGTGATAAACAATAGTGATGGCAATGAAGCATGATTTAAGTCGATGATATGAAGGTAATTTACTAAATGAAATGAATGAAAATGTAAATGAAATATTGACATTTCAATTATTAATCATAAATGAGTGAAAATTCATAACAATGATAGATAAAGAGAAGATTTCCCAAATCATGAATGGGTATGGTATATATATCCAAACAATACTCAATGTTACATTAAGTTGGGTCATCATGTTTACAAATAAAATTATCGAAATTGTGCGTTCTGATTTGGCATAGTTTGCGAGGTAACTAACAGTATGCATGGGAGGTTAAGTTATACCCTTCTCACGTGTTTATACTAATCGAGAAAGTAGGTCGGCGTGAATATTTTCACAGCCTGGTATGTGAGAGATACTGAAAGTGTAATTTTGCAAAAATAGACTCCACCTTAGTACTCTACTATTATTCATTTTGTTATTTCTTATGTACGTGAGTGGTTTATGGTCCGTTTCGACCACAAACTCTTTTAGCAGTAGATATCTGCTGAATGTCTTTAAAGCAAAGACGATGGCCAGTCCTTCACGCTCTATTACAGAGTATCGTGATTCTCTGTCCAATAATTTTCTGCTTGCATATAAGCAAGGCATTAGAGTTCCCTCATGTTCCTGTAATAGTACACCTGCGATGCCCTTATCAGACGCGTCAGTTCTTACAACAAATTCTTTTGATATGTCGGGTAATTTAAGAATTGGTTCTGAACAGAGTAATGCCTTTAATTGGTTAAAGCTATTCTGACACGCTTCTGTCCAAACAATTTTGTTCGGTGACCCATTCTTTGTCAGATTTGTTAGCGGTGTCGCGATGTGCGCGAAGTTGTAAATGTATTTCCTGTAAAAATTTAGGAGCCCAAGTACTTTGCGTACTTCTTTTTTTGTCTTAGGTGGTTGCAATTGTGCGATTTTTGTTTGTTTTTCTGTCTCGGGTGTCTGTGTCCCATGACCAACGGTATGACCGAGAAAATCAATTTCGTAAAATGCAATGCTTGTTTTTGACGGTTTTGTTGTTAAAGAATTACGTTTTAATGCTTCAAGCACTAATTCTAAGGTTGTCATGTGATCAGTCCATGAGTTTGAGAAAATACATGCGTCGTCGAAGTATGAGAGTGTAGACGGGATGTCTTTTAATAACATACGCATCATTCTTTGGAATGTCGATGCGGCTGTCGATAATCCAAATGGCATATAGTTAAATTCTAACAATCCTAATGGTGATTGAAATGCTGTGTATTTCTTACATGATTCTTTCAGTGGAATCTGCCAGTAACCTCTAGAAAGATCACATTTTGTCATGTATTTTGCTTGAGATAAGGCAGCAAATAAATTCTCTTGATTTGGTATTGGTTCTGCATCAAACACTGTTGCTTCATTTAATTTGCGAAAGTCGATACATAGCCTTATCGATCCGTCTTTCTTTTTCACTACTACTTTATTGGTGATGAGTATGGGCTTGAAGAATATCTAACTATTCCTGTATCTAGCATATCCTTAACTTCCTTTTCAACTTGTTCTCGTGCGTGAAATGGAATAGGATAGTTTTTCACGTTGATAGGGGTAGATGTGGTTAACTTTATGTCGTGTTCCACTAATGTTGTATGTCCGGGTGCGTCTGTAAAGACTGACTGGTACTTTTCTAATAATGACCTGATTTCTCGTTTCTGACATTCGTTTAGTTGAGGATTGATTGTGACGTCATTAATTGTACTATTTTTAGAGTTACCGTGTTGTGGGGTGTGTTGTAGTTCGACATCATCGCTGTGAGTTTCGATGATTAATCCTACATTTGCAGCTTCAACATGGTTAAATATTGGTTGTGATAATCTGTCTCTATCGAAATATTTTTTTAGCATGTTTGCATGGAATGTCTTTGTTGTGTTGTTAATTTGAATCTCGTAATTAACACCAGATCGTACTGCTAATACCTTGAATGGTCCTTTCCATGTAGCTAAAAGTTTACTCGAGTCATCGGGTAAGAGTATTAGTACTTTGTCACCAATCTCAAATTTTCTTGACTTGCTTTTTCGATCGGAGTATTCCTTGTATTTCTCTGCTTTTTTAGTGACGGATTCCTGTGCTAGCTTACACGTGTCCTCTATTCTGTCTTTCAGGTTTCTTACATATTCGTAAGCAAACATAATTTCGTTATTGTCCTCCTCATTCCCTTTACAAATGTCGGCTACTATATTGATCGGGCCGCGAGGTGATCGTCCATACATCAACTCAAATGGGGAGTAGCCTGTAGATTCTTGGGGTATTTCTCTATATGCAAATAGGATTGCTGGTAAGTATCTGTCCCAATCATCTGGTTTTTCTGCTGACACTTTTCTTAACATATTCTTTAGAGTGCCATTAAATCTTTCACAAAGACCATTTGCTTGGGGGTGGTAGGGAGTTGTGAATGAGTGTTGGATTCCCATGAGTTTCATGGTTTCATGCATCATATGTGATGTAAATTGGGGTCCATTGTCCGACAGTATCTCATTTGGTATGCCTATTCTAGTAAAAATTGTCATCAATGCTTCAGCTATGTGATCCGATGTAGTTGATTTCAATGCTATCGCTTCTGGCCACCTGGTTGCGTAATCGACTAGTGTTAGTATGTGTGTATGGTTTCTATCTGATTTTGTTAAAGGGCCTATAATGTCGATTGCAACTTTTTGAAAAACTTTTTCAATAACTGGGGTTGTCTCTAATGGCAATCTCGGTATTCTGCCTTTTGCGACTCTTCTTTGGCATGTGTCACAAGATTTCACATATTCTCGGACGTCTTTAGTAATTCCAGGCCATGTGAAATTCTCGGATATTCTCTTCAATGTGGAAGAGCTCCCAAGATGTCCAGAAGTTATTGAATCGTGCGCTATTCCAAGGATTTTGTTTCTGTAAATACTCGGCGTGACCAGTTGTTTAGCTATTTTGTTTCTTTTCCTATGTAACCTGAACAGAATATCTTTTTCAATGATGTATTCAACTTTTGATTTCGTCCCTTTGTTTGCGATATTGAAATATGAAGTTAAAGTCGGGTCCTTTTTCTGTTCTTCGATGAACGTGTTCCTGTCAAATTGTTGTGGTTCTAGAGAAATAGTCATTGGCTTCTCTGTTGTCTTAGTCATCTTTCTTGTTTCTGCTAGACAAGCTGTTTCTTGGGTTAATGACCATTCTTTTACATCTGTTGGGTTGTCTTTAAGACCTTTTATATTGCCAACAATAACATCAGCGACGGTGTTGGGAAGTATACAGCATTCCACTATTCCTGTATAGTATGGGGTTTCTATGTACACGTTAGCTGTTTCAAAGGTTTCGACTGTGCCACTGAATGTGATGCATTGTACCGTTTTTCCAGTTTTGTCTTCGTCATTGATCAAAGATGCTTTTATTCCTACTGTACTGCATCCTGTGTCTCTCAAAATTTTGCAATCAGTTCCATTAGCTTTGCCTTCACAAAAAAATAGCGATCCTGATTTGTGATTTGTGTTAAAAGTGACATACCTTTCACGCAATACACATTTATATTTTCTCCTGACATTACTCGTGTCTGATTATTTACACTGGTTTGGAGTGATGCATTTGCAGTTTCTTTCGGATATCCCACGATTTTGTAACATTTGTCTGCTGTGTGGCCTTTCATTCCACAATATTGACATTTAATTATAGGTTTGTTGGTTTTCTTATACTCAGTATTATTGTCAGTGCTATTTCTTGTTTTGTTTTGATAGGGTCGGCTATGGTCTCTATTGAACTGTTTGTTCCATGATTTGTTACTATGGTCATCCTGTTTCACTTGCGTGTTCCGAGTGATTGATCGGCTCGTTCTATTTGAGTACTGAACTTTAGGTGTACCTGGACTCTGAGCAGCAGCAGCGTAGTATGGTTCCTTCAATGTTCTGCTAAGGGGTGTCAATGGATGTGCGCTGTTAAAGTTTTCTGCGTAGATTTTTAATTTGTCCAAGTTTTCTGGCTTTCTCTCTTTAAAGAATGCGACTAAATCTGGGTTGCAAGCTTGATAGATTCGATTCTTCAGCGTGAGATAGTAAAGGCCTGCAAAGTCGTCTTGTTTTACGTTTGCCAACTCAAGCCACCGATTTAGAAATTGGGTAATTCGGTTCACGAATGTATTAAAGTCTTCTCCACTTTCCGGTTTTGCAGTGTGAAACCTTTCCTGGTAACCATCTTCCGTTAATCTAAATCTTTTTAGTAAAGCGTCTTTAATTTTACCATAGTCATCTGCATCTTCAGTTGTTAAGGTATAGAAAACTTTTAGCGGTTCTCCGGATAAGCAGTTAATCAAGGCTGTGGCCCATTTGCTTTCTGGCCAACGATAACCTTTAGCCTGAACTTCGAATCGGTGTAAGAAGGATTCTAAACAGTCTGAGCGTTCATCGTATGTTGGAATGCGTGGAAGTTTCACGAAAAATTCATCACTATTATTATGTTTTCTTTCATGACCGGTTTTTGTTTTTTCGATTTCCAGCATCATTTGGGTCCTTTTGGTTTCTTCTTCTGCTAAAGCTATTTGTCTTTTTAGTTCCCTTTCTTGGACTCTTTCTTCTCGTTCTTCTCTACGTATTCTTTCTTCATTTTCTTCTCTACGAATTCTTTCTTCATTTTCTTCTCTACGAATTCTTTCTTCGTGTTCTTTTTCTTCTTTACGAATTCTTTCTTCATTTTCTTCTCTACGAATTCTTTCTTCATGTTCTTTTTCTTCTTTTACTTTCTCTTCGCACCATGAAAATATTCTTTCCTGGGGTATTTCTAAGTCCTTTGCGAGACTTAAGTATCTTTTATATGCTTCCATGTTGCAATAAATTAGTTACGATATTTTATATATATTATATTGACAGGATACTGTTACTGACTGTTTTATTTATTTACACTTACTGGAATGAACTGTTCTATTTTTAGAAATCTCTCTCTCTTATTTCAACTTATTATGTATGTTGAATTTGATGCCTTTTATCGTTATATCTTATAAAGCAATGTGTCAATACAATGCGGAGTTATTATGACTTGTGTCAATAACAATGTGTCAATCGCTTGTACTCTAAACTATGTTACTACGAAAAATGTATCACCAATGTGTGTGACTCGTCGTTAGTTTGTGTACAATTATTCGCAATGACGCTAATATACTAGAGTGTGATAACAATAATAGGATGCCAAAATAATCCCAAGTTATCTATCACTAAATATAACACGACGGCTAGTAGACTCCTTTTATTATTATTTAGTTTTTAAAGACTCACTTTTCAGAACATAATATATAAGTGGTTTTCGGTAACAGTAATATGCCAAAAATGCATTTAAAACAAATCACTATGCAAAACAAATCACGATGTCTATAGTTACTATGTGATGCCCAACTCATGTAAAAGAGAATAATGAAGGATATATTTACCAACTCAGTTCGTGGCTGGGACCTCTCTCTTGTTCAATGGTTGTTCAACAATTGTAATTAGGCATTGAAGAGTGTTTAACAGTGATGTCTGAAATACAAAACAATAAAATATCGTAAGATTTACAATAGTTACAAAATGTGTTCACAACACTGAGTGATTGGATGATAGGTGAATGAATCGTTATGGAATGTAAACATATTGAAAACAATTCATGAATGAGGCAAACAACAAAATGAAATGAGTGATATAATAACAAAGTGGACAAGGAATGAATGAATGAATGAAAAACTGAGTGAATAGATGAATGAATGAATGGATAATGTATGAATGAAAGAATGAAGGGAGGAATAAATGTATGAATGATTGGATAAATGAGTGAATAAACGAATGAATGGATGAATGAATGAATGAATGAATAAATGAATGAACAATGAATGAATGAATAATTTATAAATGAATAAATGAATGAAGGAATGAATCAATAAAATGCTATTCAATTTGAATGAAAGAATGAATGGATAAATTGCTATTCCATTTAAATGAAGAAATGAAAAAGAAAAAAAAATTAATCCTGTAAATAGGGAGTTCAATTAAAATATGATCAAGTGGGGCAATTAAGAGTTTTATAATTTAAACTTTAAGGTTAGATGAAATAGATATAAGTAACTAAATAAATTCAATTCTTTATATGTGTCCCCTCCAAAATGTCATGGTCTCAAGTGAGTAAAGAGCTACTCGACTATGCATAAAGATCTATGTAGAATGAGGCCCAGAATTTACTAGTTACTATAAATGAAAAACAATTAACGATTTGTTTACAATGAAATAAAAATAATGATGAAATTTAATTAAAAGAGATAAACAGTGATCGTGGCAGTTACAAATAGAGATATGAATATTTTACGTAACTTATGATAATATGTCAGGTTCATAAGTTTACGTTTCCAGGCAGTTGATGGGCTTGGATGATCTATTCCTCTGATAACAGGATTGGACTCGTAAAATTCCACTTCCAGGCAATTGGTAAGAGGTTATTGTGTAGTCCTTTGACAGCGGGCTTGGGTTTGATCCTTGAAGATTATACAATCAAAGTTAAAAGCTCCGGCGTCTTAATGGTGTAGATATAATATCTACAAAGTCCCAAAAGATAAAAATCTTCCAGTATATATATATAGGAATAGAGCGACTGGCCGTCCGGCATAGATTGTGGAGAGAAAGTGAGTGTAGAATATTAGACCTATCAGCTTTTATAATAAATGGCTACGTGACAGAATGTAGAACGAAAAGTATTCACTAATCAGAAATTAATTCGAGGGAAGGCTATAAAAGGAAAGACGATCTAATATTAGAAGGTAAAGTTTATCTAAGCCTACCGAAATATAACTGGAGTGAGATGAATTCAGTTCTTAATAAAATAAAATTTAATAAGATAATTGTGAACAACCTTTACTGTGACAACTACCACTACTACTACTACTACTACTACTACTACTACTACTACTACTACTACTACTACTACTGCTACTTCTACTACTACTACCACCACTACTTCTATTATTACAACTACTACATCTACAACAACAACTACTACTACTACTACTACTACTACTACTACTACTACTACTACTACTACTACTACTACTACTACTACTACAACTACCACCACTAAAACTACCACCTCTTCTACCACTACTTCTACTAATACAACTACTACTACTACTATTACTACTACTACTACTACTACTACTACTACTACTACTACTACTATTACTACTACTACTACTACTAGTAATGGATGAAATAGAGGTTGCATATTTCTGTGCTTTACTACGTGGAAAAAAAAGACAAATTGAAAGAGAAAACAATATTGGGTGCATCCTTTAATGACCCAAAGATTGCTCAAGGCAGGGACGGCTGGTAATAATGGGCAGGGTGGGCAAATACCAGCCTGTTTTTTCAAGTTGTATGCCGTATTACCAGGTCCGAAATAATCAAATTTAAATTAGATAATTTCAAAAGTTACTACTTAAACTTAATACTTCATACTGAAATCAATTTGTGTGTATCTTTGATAGATTGCGAATCACCATGCACCCCGTAATGCATAAACCAGGATGCGCTCCTGTTCTTTTTATCACCCCCCCCCCCCCCCCAACCACTCCACTCCACTCCGCCCACATCGTCATCTCATCGTCACGTCGCCTGACGGTGATTTTGCTGTCTGGCCTCTCTAGTACTAGGTCGGGCTAATTCAAATGAGCCCACCTTATTAACCAGTGTACACTAAATAGAGATTTTGGCAAACGAACTTTTTCTTATTTATTGCCTTACTTGTGCTGGGAAGGTTCCAGTATTGAATTAAATTTATTAATTTACTAATATTATATCAATTTAGTATTAGTTTGTGTTGTTTTAATATATTTGTTTATCCATTTAAATTATTTCTTTTTTTTTCCCTCGTTTTCTTTAGTGTTTCTCAAAACTCATTTATCTAAATTGTTTTCTTATTTGTTTGTTGTTGTTGTTGTTGTTTTTTGTTGTTGTTTTTTGTTTTGTTTTTTAACAAATTAATTTGTTAATTCTTTTTTTTTATTATTCTTAAAGTAATTACCGCAGTATTTTTATTGCCAGACTAAATAATTTTGCAAAACAATGTATTTTCTATTGTATTCCCTCTAATAAAACAAAACACTTTTATTCAAAAGTCACGACTAAATAAATATATAAAATACAACCACCATTTTGGTTTTCTCAACAATTGAATTAGTATACGAGAAATACTCTTCTGAGTAAGGAGATAGTTGAATTCTAAGTTATAGAGGAAATAAATACCTTTAAAGGAAGGGTGGGCAGATTCCGTACTTGCCCGTCCTGAAGCTAATACACACATAAGATGGTTCGCGATGAAGAGGCGGGAAGCAAGGGATTGGTTGGGTAAGGAGCAAAGATAACACGGTAATTATTGTGACGATAGTCAAACGAATACATGAGGAGAGATTGGTAACATTATTTTGTCTTAATTATATTGTATGAAGTATTGGCGAAAGCCTAATATTAAATAAACGTTGTTTTTGTTTGTCTTATTTTGACTATGGAACTGATACTGATACTTGTCATAGCAGACCTGCCTACTTTAGATAGGAAAATAAAAATCGTAGTTTTCAGGGCTAATAAAATCGTAGATATTTTAACTACCCTTTAAAAAAATCACCGGAATTTTCGTCTGTTTTGATAGATATCAAATTTTAAAAACGAGAAAAAATAATTGGAAACGTAATAATGATGGTGATGGTGGTATAGTGGTAGCGGTGGTGGTAGTAGTAATGATGATGGTAATATTATTATTATTATTATTATTATTATTATTATTATTATTATTATTATTATTATTATTATTATTATTATTATTATTATTATTATTATTATTATTATTATTATTATTATTATTATTATTATTATTATTATTATTATTATTATTATTATTATTATTATTATTATTATTATATATTATTATTATTATTATTATTATTATTATTATTATTATTATTATTATTATTTTATTATTATTATTATTATTATTATTATTATTATTATTATTATTATTATTATTATTATTATTATTATTATTATTATATCATTGTTATTATTATTGTACGTATTGGTGGTATTACTATTGTTGTATTTTTTTTTGGTGGTTATTAATGGTATCAGTTTATTGTTTGGTCCCATTTGCCATTATTTTCCACTTTCATGTATGTGGTCATCAAATTGTATGATTAATTGGCGAAAGCCTAAGATTGAATAAATTTTGTAATATCGTATGGTAACCATCATTGTCGACGACATCGTCGTTGTCATCATAATCATCATCATCATCATCATCATCATCATCATCATCATCATCATCATCATCATCATCATCATCATCATCATTACACACATTAACAACAACAACAACAACAACAATATTAACAACAAGTACAACAATAGCAATAAAAACAATATCAACATCATCATACAATTTCCGTCATCGTCTCCACAACTATCATTCTAACCAACAGCACCACCAAAACCACTACCATAATTACCCCTCACCGCCTCGTCTTCCTCCTCCTCCTCCACCACCACCATCACCGCTACCACTATTCCAACCACTACCACCACCGGCACAATCATTCTGACCACCAAGACAGCAGTAAAAATTATGCAATTTGAGCTCTGAATGAAACTCGAGTCATATCGCTGTTGTTGCTTCTCCATGAAAACTTTAAGGTTACTACGTACTACTGAAAACCAGAAATATGTAAAAGCAATATTAATATCGCCGTTGAGGGATTAAAGCATCTCTTTAATTTTTCGAGTGAAGGAAATGGACTTGTATTGTCAAGGTGTTGTCGCATTATGTCTCGTCGCTTTATTTTTTAGTTGTATTCTCTTTCGTGATTCATTTTTGATTACGTTTGGAAGAATTAAAATCTACTGGTATTGTCATTTCATTGTGAATGTGATTATTGGTGGTTGAAATATTTTTGTTTAAAGGCGAAAAAAAAAATCAAAAAAATTTTTTATTTAAAAAAAAACAAAAAAATAAAAAATAAAAAATATATATCATATATATATATATATATATATATATATATATATATATATATATATATATATATATATATATATATATATATA
This sequence comes from Berghia stephanieae, assembly GCF_034508935.2. Lineage (NCBI taxonomy): Eukaryota > Metazoa > Mollusca > Gastropoda > Nudibranchia > Aeolidiidae > Berghia > Berghia stephanieae. Next base: position 49,992,088 of record NC_088362.1, read on the forward strand.
TATATATATATATATATGACCGAATCCTCTTTGCCCCACCACTGTAAATAGGCTAGAACCGCCACTGGCTCAAGGGTCAATTCCGTAGACTCTATGGTGATCTCCGATCTAATCTTAAAATTACTTTCTTGGAATCACCTCATTTTACCCAGGTGCAAATGAGTACCAGTTCGCTGATGAAAGTAATTTTTGACGGCATCATTCAAGAGGATAATAGAAAGTCAGCATGGCTCGGTGGCACGGTCTTTGCTTCGTACCCGAAAGGCATCAGTTCGATCACCCGCTGATGCGCTGTGTTGCCTTGAGTAAGTCACCTCGCCTAGCTCAATTTGCGGCGCTGCATTGCGGCTGACGCCTGGGTTATTCCAGTCTTACCTTGGAATAGACCCTCGAGAAAAATTTCCCCTATTGGATGAATAAAGGGAATTTTATTTTTTTTTTAATTTTTAACTGTTATCTGTCTGCTCAACGCTACAGCAACATGGATAGGTTCCGGATTTATAAGCTTAGGAGGCAAGATGGCCCATGGTTAGCGCGTTGTACTCTGGACTCAGAGGTTCTGTGTTCGATTCCGACCGAAGCCAATTTGTACTTTCTAGAGCAAGAAAATTTACTCCAATCACTCACTCCATTCAGGTGTAAAAGGGTACCTGTCAAGCTGGGATAGTAATCTGCGATAGACTAGCGTCCTGTTCAAAGGTTTTCAAACAAATACGTTAATTGTCCGCTTCACGCTATTGAAACCGGAATAACTCCTGCACCATTGGCTACAATGCTCTAAAGGACTTAATTTGTCTTACAATGAGTCCAAGTGGCTCAGAAGGACTTACTTAAAAATATTTTCATTGAAAATTCCCGAAATAAATAACGATAAAGATAATTGATCCCACAAGGTACCGAATAGATGTGCGACCGGTTTTAGATACGTTGCTGCTGTTTCACAAAGTGTGACACTTCTTAAATTATATTTATAAACATACGTTTTTATATTGCCAAAAATGTTTATGTTGCTATGCCTTCTGTACGTGGTTTCATCACATAGAATTATTTTTTGAATTGTTCTTGCTTTTTTATACTCAGAATTGAAATAAATAAATAAATCCTAACTGTGAAATTGAATGTAAGCTTCAGTTTAATATACGAAAACAGATAAAATGGACGTTTCGGGTTTCCCCTTCATCAACAACACATGATGAATTAAAAACTACAGACGAATGAGATAATGTGGTAGTGGCGTTGTTAAGATGCATAAACAAAAACATTGATGGGCAGGAAATTGTATGCTACTTTGTGAGGAAGCGCGAATTGAAACAGAGCAATAGAAATTTATAAAAGGTGCGTATTTAATTATGTTAAAAGAGGGGAGGCGGGGAGGAACTGTGTAATGCAGTATAGAAGACAGTGAACTAAAATAAAGTGTGGACTATTGTTGGAAAATAAATACAATGGAATTGGAAATAAATACAAAATGTAAACCCTCTTCCGCACTAGGACAGGACTGTCCCGGGACAGTCCTGTCCCAAATCTGTAACATATAGAATTAGATCTTCCGCACCTATTGGGACGGGACAAAACAGTCCCGTTGTGTCCCAAGCCGTTGTTGAATGCTACAAAATCAACGGGACAGGACTGTCCCAGTCCCGTGTTCATATCGTTTGTGATAGTAGAAAAATATAGCAGACTTCCGCACTAGGACAAAAAAGTCCCAGACTTGGCGGCGCCGTGTCAAAATTGAAATGCCTGTCTTTATTTTCTGCATCCCTACTACTACTACTACTACTCCTCCTCCTCCTCCTCCTCTACTAACTACTACTACTACTACTACTACTACTACTACTACTACTACTACTACTACTACTACTACTATTACTACTACTACTACTACTACTACTACTACTACTACTACTACTACTACTACTACTATTTCTGTTGTTGCTTCTACTGTGGCTAATGCCACTAATATATTAATACCTACATCCCTTATATTTTGTATTTATTTCCAATTCCATTGTATTTATTTTCCAACAATAGTCCACACTTTATTTTGGTTCACTTTCTATACTGCATTACACAGTTCCTCCCGCCTCCCCTCTTTTGACATAATTAAGTACGCACCTTTTATAAACTTCTATTGCTCTGTTTTAATTCGCGCTTCCTCACAAAGTAGCATACAATTTCCTGCCCATCAATGTTTTTGTTTATGCATCTTAACAACGCCACTACCACATTATCTCATTCGTCTGTAGTTTTTAATTCATCATGTGTTGTTGATGAAGGGGAAACCCGAAACGTCCATTTTATCTGTTTTCGTATATTAAACTGAAGCTTACATTCAATTTCACAGTTTTAATTTATTTATTTATTTCAATTCTGAATATAAAAAAGCAAGAACAATTCAAAAAATAATTCTATGTGATGAAACCACGTAAAGAAGGCATAGCAACATAAATATTTTCGGCAATTTAAAAACGTATGTTTATAAATATAATTTAAGAAGTGTCACACTTTGTGACACAGCAGTAACGTGTCTAAAACCGGTCGCACATCTATTCGGTAACTTGTGGGATCAATTATCTTTATCGTTATTTATTTCGGGAATTCTCAATGAAAATATTTATAAGTTAGTCCTTCTGAGCCACTTGGACTCATTGTAAAACAAATTAAGTCCTTTAGAGCCTTGTAGCCAATGGTGCAGGAGTTATTCCGGTTTCAATAGCGTGAAGCGGACAATTAACGTATTTGTTTGAAAACCTTTGAACGGGACGCTAGTCTGTAGTCTATCGCAGATTACTATCCCAGCTTGACAGGTACCCTTTTACACCTGAATGGAGTGAGTGATTGGAGTAAATTTTCTTGCTCTAGAAAGTACAAGTTGGCTTCGGTCGGAATCGAACACAGAACCTCTGAGTCCAGAGTACAACGCGCTAACCATAGGCCATCTTGCCTCCTAAGCTTATAAATCCGGAACTTATCCATGTTTCTGTGGCGTTGAGCAGACAGATAACAGTTTAAAATTAAAAATAATAAAATTCATTTTTTCATCCCATAGGGGAAATTTTTCTCGAGGGTCTATTCCAAGGTAAGAACGGAATAACCCGGGCGTCAGCCGCAATGCAGCGCCGCAAATTTAGCTAGGACAAGGTATAACTAGGCGTCAGCCGCAGTGCAGCGCCGCAAATTGAGCTAGGCGAGGTGACTTAATCAACTGATGCCTTTCGGGTACGAAGCTTGCTGACTTTCTATTATCCTCATGAATGATGCTAGTCCGTCAAAGATTACTTTCATCAGCGAACTGGTACTCATTTGCACCTGGGTAAAATGAGGTAATTCCAAGAAAGTCATTTTAAGATAAGATCGGAGATCACCATAGAGTCTACGGAATTGACCCTTGAGCAATCTTTGGGTCATTAAAGGATGCACCCAATATAATTTTCTCTTTCAATTTGTCTTTTTTTTCCACGTGGTAAAGCACAGAAATATGCAACCTCTATTTCATCCATTACATAGTAGTAGTAGTAGTATAGTAGTAGTAGTAGTAGTAGTATTAGTAGTAGTAGTATGTGGTAGTGTATGAGTAGTAGATAGTAGTATAGTAAGTAGTCAGTAGTAGTAGTAGTGTAGTAGTAGTAGTAGTAGTAGTAGTAGTAGTCGAGTGTGTAGTGGGAGTGTAGTAGTAGTTAGTAGTAGTAGTAGTAGTAGTAGTAGTAGTAGTAGTAGTAGTAGTAGTAGTGTCGTAGTCGTGGTAGTGGTAGTGGTAGTGGTAGTAGTAGTAGTAGTAGTAGTAGTAGTAGTAGTAGTAGTAGTAGTAGTAGTAGTAGTAGTAGTAGTAGTAGTAGTAGTCGTAGTCGTAGTCGTGGTATTGGTAGTGGTAGTAGTAGCAGTAGCAATAATATTACTTTTGCTATAAGAATATTTCATGATTATATAAATCTTATGTAAACAAATCCCATTGTACAGTGTAAAAAATCATTGTCGTCATGTCGTATCTTATGTTGATTCATAAAATGTGAATTATTACAGTTGCAATTGCCTACAAAAAAACTTTTGAGTCTTGTAAAAAAAAAAAAATAATAATGCATTCGCGCAGGTGTGTCCTGGGACAGTCCTGTCCTAGTGCGGAACCCCTTTTGAATAGAAGTTTTCTCCATTGGGACAGGACAAATTTGTCCCGGGACAGTTTTGTCCTAGTGCGGAAGGAGGGTAAGGGATGTAGGTATTAATATATTAGTGGCATTAGCAGCAGCAGAAGCAACAGTAGGGATGCAGAAAATAAAGACAGGCATTTCAATTTTGACACGGCGCCGCCAAGTCTGGGACTTTTTTGCCCTAGTGCGGAAGTCTGCTATATTTTTCTACTATCACAAACGATATGAACACGGGACTGGGACAGTCCTGTCCCGTTGATTTTGTAGCATTTCACAACGGCTTGGGACACAACGGGACTGGTTTTGTCCCGTCCCAATAGGTGCGGAAGATTTCTCTAAATTCTATATGTTACAGATTTGGGACAGGACTGTCCCAGGACAGTCCTGTCCTAGTGCGGAAGAGGGTTTAGGGGTGGATGCTGTGTTAAAAGCCTTGGGGCACTTGATGGATTTTACTTATTATCTGTTGTTCTTTTTGTTATTGTTATTGTTGTTGTTAATGATGATGATGATGATGAGGATGATGATGATGATGATGATGATGATGAGGATGATGATGATGATGATGATGATGATGTTGGTGGTGATGATGATGATGATGATGATGATGGTGGTGATGATGATGATGATGATGATGATGATTATGATGATGATGATGATGTTTGTTGTCATTGTTGGTGGTAGTGGTGTATTGTTATTGTTTGTGTTGGTGGTGATAGTTGCGGTGATAGTGCTGGTCTTCGTTTTTGAGTAACTAACACCCCCTTCCTTCTTTTCTTACGTTTCTTCCCTCTCTTGTCCTCTTGTAATCGTCACCATCATCATTATCATCGTCTGCAAAAAGTCTCATCATCATCATCATCATCATCATCGTCGTCGTCGTCATCATCATCATCGTCGTCTTCATCATCATCGTTATCTTCGTTGTTTTTGTCTTCTTCGTTGCCTCCGCCATCATCAGCTTCATCACCATCGCCACCGTCGTCATCATCGTACTCAATACCATCATCGTTATCTTCATCATCCACGAAGCCGTCAACACGTTCATCACAAAGCGCAAAACAACGACAGTTTACTATAAACAAACACATTACTGCAAAAATAGTGGTCCTTCCGAGCCACTGGGCCTGTAGAGCCGGAGTTTATCCCGGTTTCTATAGCGTAAGACGGACAATAGCAAATGCTTGATATCCTTTGGATAGGACGCTAGACCATCGCAAAGTACTTTCCGCTAAATTTAACAGACTCGGCTACTCATTCACTGCCGGGTGGACAGAGGGGTCAGAAAAATCTTGAATGCATCCGGGATCGATCTTGGTCCCTTTGCGTGTGAAGCGAGTGCTCTACCAACTGAGCTGTCGAGGCCCCCGTAATGCAAATAGTCCTATGATTTGATAAGGGTTATCATTATGTATGACACTGTATTTAAAACGATTGTGATTTCGGGCATTGATAGGGTTATAAAAACAAACGAACAAACAATCAAACCGTTTGATTAAAGATAATATCAGCGCACGTTGGACTTTTTAAAAATCAGATAATCATTTTCAAAGAAAAGCATGATGTAAAGAATGTGCCCCGCTTGGCTTAGTGATGTAGTGGTATGACACTTGCCTGGTGACCTCTGGGTTTAACGTTCGAGTCCTGTTGTGAAATGCGCAAAGTTGAGTCCTTGAGAAAAGGCTTTATGAAATATTTTCTTTACGTTCCTAGATATAGAAATGTTTACCTGGCTAGTAGCAACATTCCCTCTGTCGAAATAAATATTGTAAATATCGTCTTGTTGACCACATGCCTCATCCAACATGTTCAGTGTTGCTGCAGGCTCGGGACTCTCCGTTAAGTGCCTTGAACTTATGTAGTTGATGTGGATCTATTAAAAGATTGCCTATTGTTGTATTTTATTCTTCATTTTGTTTGTAGAATGATGCATTTTCCTTCGGAAATGGTTTGAAATCCTTGTAGCGCTCGCATCCCACATGCAATCCGTAACCATCAAGTAGCATTTCAAAAACTAAATTTTTTGACGTTGATATTAAATTTCTACCAAGAAAAGTATTGGACTTACAATATGCGACAAGGGGGAAAAGGGACGCCCAAAGACTAGATGGTGGGACAAGGTAAAGGATGATATGAAAGAACTGGGCCGGAGGAAGATGATGCGCTGAACCGAGATGCATGAAGATGTGGCATTCACTATGGCAACCCTGTAAAATGCGGGATAAGCTAAAAGATGAAGATTAAATTTTTACCAAATGATTATTTCCCACACCGAGGAAGCTTTTTAAAATAAAGATCTGGACAAAGCTTTGTCTGACACCTATCAAAACACTTAGTCCAGATCTTTATCTTACACCGGTGCCTGCTCCCTAGTTTCTCAATTTGAAGTTGTTTTTTTTTAAATTACGCAACTCGCCAAGTTATGAAATTGAACCAACAAGGGAAAAGGAAACGTGAAAGAACAGAAAGTAAATTTTTTTTAGCTTTTATATAGCGCAATATCCACTAAACGTGCTCAAAGCGCTTTATAAGGGGTCCCTGGTCAACAGCAACACTAAACATACAGAACGGGACATGACGCTTGTTGGGCGATATTACATTTTTTTTCGAACAGAGACAACGCTGTTAACTGTCAGGTACTCATTTTACACCTGAGTACGGTGAGAGAATGGGAGTAAAGAGCCTTTTCCAAGGACTCAACTATGTGCCGAGCGTGGTTCGAACCCAGGACCTTCCGATCCGAAAGCGAGTGTTATACCACTAGACCACATAGCCGCACAAGTACCTGGAGAAGTCACGTGGTCCAAAGGCCAGAGACATTTGAGACACGGAGAATTGTCTAGGAGACAAAAGACATAATATGGGATAAAGAAGAAGAGACTTGGAGACGACTTGAGACCGATGGGATACGTAGTGAGGGGACTATGTAGGACATAAACCTGAGACGGATGAGATGTAAGGAGAAGGGATTATGAAATAGATGAGACAACAGATGGGATACAAAAAGAAGGGACAGACTAGAGACAGTAGATGGGATACAGCTATTACCGGTATGTGGTCTTGTGGTATGACACTCGCTTTCGGATCGGAAGGTCCTGGGTTCGAGGCTTGCTCGGCGCATAGTTGAGTCCTTGGAAAAGGCTCTTTACTCACATTCTCTCACCGTATTCACGTGTAAAATGAGTACCTGGCCGTTAACAGGGTTGTTTCTGTCAGAAAAAAGGTAATATCACCTAACAGGCGTCATGTCCCGTCGAACATGTTAATTGTTGCTATTGGCCGGGGACCCCTTGTAAAGCGCTTTTCCGACAGAGACAACGCTGTTGACGGCCAGGTTCTCAGTTTACACCTTGTACGGTGAGAGAATGTGAGTAAAGAGTCTTTCCCAAGTACTTAAGTATGCGCCGAGCGAGGACTGAACCCATGACCTTCCGATCCGAAAGCGAGTGTCATACCACATGACCACATAGCCGAACATATAATATTTCATACTTATTTTATCTAGGATAATAACATGCTAAATAAAATCGTGAAAAATAAATGGAAGGTTTTTTACCAATCAAATAACAGGCATTGGAGCCAATCATTGTCCTAAAGGTTATTTCTGTCATCGAAGTCAAGACAAGATAACTTCAAGACCTCTTAGGACATGGAAGTCGTATTACTGTTTACCATTTCTATTAATTGGGGCAATGGTTGAATTGTTCACTTACTTGTTGGTATAATTATCTATTTTCTATTACTTCTATTTTGGAAGGGGGGGGGGGGGGGTTACTGGTTCTTTTATTGATGTTGCATATTATATTTTTCAATTATTGAGTTTTCAAACTTTCTAAATCCAAATTTGACGCCTAACACGTTCTGAACATATGTCAAATTCATTTTATTGTCCCCCTCCGACTTTCTTTCGTAATCATAACAGTATAAATATTTCATTTGTCTTCAACTTGATTCGAACTCGCGACCATGTAATCAAATGGCCAGCGATTTACTACTAACCCATCAGCTAATTCTTTTCTATTTAATTTTTTCCCCCTGATTTTTAAATTTTTCTGTGTATGTTTGTCTGTTTTACCTAGAATTTCATAGATTGTTTTGATAAGTTTTGGTTTGCAGTTTGACTTCTATCAGTTTTCGTTTTGTTGTTGTTGTTGTTGTTGTTGTTGATGATGATGATTTTTGTTTGACTTTTTTTTTTTTTTTTTTGGTTTTTACAATTAATTGAAAACATTTTTATGTTATTTTATTTATATATTAGTTGCGCTATCAAACTTTTTGTTTTGACAGGACAATGATACATAATAATCAAGATAGGATTGGTCTTTGCACAGAGATAAACATTACACGATTAAATAAGCTGGTTGCTGGTTATAATGATATCAGCGGCGATTTTTATCAACTAACATTTCTACAATCCTAAATTGATCTCGAAATGCTACAAGTTGTCACACAGATTAGACAGTCATCAAAGAACTTAAGAAATAAATCAAAGCTTCAAATTGGGCGCATCTCAGGTTGAAGATTTTTTTAATGTTATGTTATCATTTCATCATTTTTTTAAAATTTCAAATACTTTAGAGCAATGCTATTTTGTCGGTATACACGTATGTATGCTTATTATCGTTGTTGCTTTCATGATTATCTTTGTCATTAATATATCATTGGACTATGAATGTTGTACATTTATGATTCATTTCGATTTTACATTGCCGTATTGATTCATTTTTCCTGACATTCAAAGTTGTCTGTGATCGATACAATGCAAGCTATATGAGATTCTGTAATTATAAACTATGTGAAAGGCATTTAAAGGATAATTCCTATTAAGCCTTTAGTAAGATAAGATAAGATATACACTCGACATAGAAAGGGTTTGTGTTTATAAACCAGATAACGATGGTAGTATGATGAAATATCCGTAAGGAATCCCAAAGGTCAGTTTCATTTGCCAGATTTTTATGATGGATTCTTGCCATCATAAAGTCAAAACAAACACCTGTAAAAAAGTAGGGAACAAAAACTTTTGATATTCATGGAAACATGATAGATATACATAATCATGTAAGAACGCTTACATTTATCTCCGACACAAACTTTGTCACAAAATATTGTTTAAAGGAGTCAGTTGAACAATCTGACACTTCACCTAAAAATATTGGTAAATAAAGTCGCAGGTGTGTCTAGTACGCCTCATGATATAAAATCCGAATTCTTTGTAAGGTCATTTCATGATATTGTTGACAGACATGTCTACGATATCCTTATCACTGAAAACACGATATATTTTGTGACCCTTTCGTGACAATAGGGGAGGGTATGTATGGCTATTCAATACACAACAATGGATGAGCTCTTTTGACATGCTGGGGAGGTGGGGGGAAAGGGGATGTGTCCATTGAATCCTGGGAATGTCACGAAAACAGTAGTGGAATATGGAATAGAAGAATTGTGTCGTGATAGTTTCAAAACCAAAAGCGCCATTTTGATGTATAAACAGGATTGCCAGTTTGGATTTTTTAAATATAAATATTTTTAAAAAACTCAAATTCTGGGATTTTTGGGGCACTTTTCTGTTTTTTTGTTTTTTTACTCTCTTTATTACCCCTGAGATCTTAGGGATTACTTTGAAATAGATATGAGAGCATTAATGCGAATAGATCTCAAAGAATAATAATAGACAGTACTTTGCCATTGCCTATTTTGTCCTCAAGTATGAATTGCCACAAGGCTGTCCTCGGCCCTTTCCTTTTTATAGCCTACACTTCTCTGCTAAGACATATCACTGTGGACTGCCTATTAGGATACCACCCATAGGCCGTTGATATCCAGAGTTATATTTCATTTACTTCTCAGTCATTTTCCATCAATGCAAAATAAATTGAATTTTGTGCAAAAAATTATGAAATGGATAAATGAAACAATCTGAGACTCCAAGATAATAAAACTGAGCTCATGTTATAGAAAAAGGGCATCTTCGAAAAAGTATCAGTCAACAAATGCTTTAAATTCTCCAACATTTTTTTGGGGGGTGGGGTGGGGGGGGGGGTCCAAGAATATTTCACTAAAATTTACCATATTCTATATCTAAACTGTGCCTAACAGTGTACCTCTAAATTAATAGCACAGTTGTATCAGAAGTCTTCTAGATGTTGCTCAAGGAGTAAGAGTAAGTAGATGGACTAAATAATTCTCTGGTTTATAGTCTTTCCTGGTCATCAATTAGAGGATGACATAATATTCAGACGACGTTAGTTCAATTGATTACCGAAACAATACCGAGGAACAACATTTCACCTGTTTTGAAACAAATTTATCAGATTGTCTGCTTGACCAAACTTATTTGCCATTCACGTGTTCTAAACTAATTATATCATTCAAGATGACTCTTCAATCTCCAGTCAATTTTACTGAGATCGTCTCTACTCGGAATAAAAACCATTAAAATTGTAAAATTTTAGTTTAAATCAATTCTTTTTCATTGATGATGTTGAACATAAGTATTGAGCTCGAAAAGACTGTATTCGCAAATTTGATCATTTTTATTCTTGAGTCAAATATCTATTGTGTGTGTGTGTGTGCGCGCGTGTGTGTGTGTGTATCATAACCTAGGTTCATATAATTTTCAGTACTGATAATCGAAAGCAATGTATGAGCCTGATTTCGCATTGTTGTACTGGACAATATTTTGTGTCGGTTTGCTGAGAGTAGGTTCATCACAACAATGGGACCATAACAATTTAGGTTATCAGACCTGCACATAAGTACACGTCGATCCGAACACAACATCATACTGGGGCGTTGGATTACATAGGTAAAATGTTCTAACCAGACTCTCGATGTCAGATGCCTAGACCGCCGTTCAAACCAAGGCGGACTTAGGTTTGAAAGTAAAAACGAGCCGGATGCGGCAGTACAACATCACGGCTTGATCTTGTAAGAAGACATTTTAAAAAATATAATCATCGAGTTTTATATAGACACCTAGATAACCACTCCTCTCGGACAATCGTCATAGTGTAAACAATGACAGTGATTGGTAAACATAGCAAACTACACATGTTTTACTATCAATGGTATGTGTGTAAGTAAACTGCCCACTGTTCCACCACTTGATCAATATAGAAAACTATGTATAAACTTAAAGGTTTATAATATGGTTGACAAAATCGTTTGATAACTGATCACCCATTTGGCTGTATAAAAACAACAATAATCAGAGAGAGGTCGATATCACTTACGTTATTGTTTATTAACAATCAACTATGTTTGTCCGAACACGTGTGAAGGTGTGTCACAAATTCCATGTTTTTGATTGGTCAAAAATATACTGGTTAATTGACTGTTTATTTCGACATTTACCTTCCTACAGTGATGTCATGTGATTTTCCGTCAGCCTTTGTTTATTTGGAAGCCAAAGAGCGTACATATACTCCACCTTGTCCGATAGACGATAATCCAGTCGATCTAAACATGACTATTATTAAGCAAACAGTTACATTATATCTTCTTGTTTGTATAGATAGTATGCGCTTGGCTAAGGAGTTCACAACATTGCCATCCGGAAGTGTAACAAAACTTTGTGTAACCATGACCGTTTATAGTCAGGTTTATACAGTTTAGTGAGAATTACTCATAAACGCGGATGGCAAAAAACAATAACAAAGACCTGAGTGACGTCAACTTCGAACTGTATATAGTTAAAACATTTCCAAATAACATTTCAAGTTTTCAAATCTATTAGTGTCGAAAGTTTGTGAATAATACTTTAATAGCCATTTTGCGCAACTGAATTACTGATATAAGGGGATCCCAAATAATTCAAGGCAAGAGATTATCCGTCTTTACGTTTCATATAAAATCGGAAAAGCAAACATTTAAAAAACAAATTTTGACATTTTAGTTGTAACTCCGCAAACACCCTTTCAAGCGATATAAATATGAACCGTGATAAGCATTAAAGATGCACGGATGAAATAGTAGACGTCTGCCATTTCCGGAGTCTTTAGTTTGTGGTAAAAGAGCATTTTCTGATATATGTCTCCAATATAGCGTAATGGCTGAGAGATTTTGTAAAATAGATGTTTAAAATGACTATCTGTGTTATATAAATATTTCGATCTTTCTGACTATTGCATTTCGCATCATGTCTATAGATTTCGTAATTTGATATGCATTTTCAAAATAAAAAAATATTTACTTATCTTAAAAACTGATGGCTCATGTTAAATAACGCCCTTTCAACTATTTCGCACTATATGTTGGGAACTCAAACTCTCCTGTTGTTTGTTGTTTGTTTGTTGTTATTTTGTTGGGGGTCTATTGGGGCGGGGGGGGGGGGGGGGGTTGGGGTTGGGTTTTTTGTTGTTGTTGTTTTTTCTGTTTGGGAGGTGGGGGGGGGGGGGGGGGGAATTTGGGAAAAAAAATTTTGGCCCTTCTGTAATTTTTTTTTCATTTTCCGCCATGCGTTCATTTGCCATAATATAGCAGAACTTATCCCGTATAAAACTGGTAATAATAATGATGATTACATTGTGATCCGGACTTTAGATGCATGAGTATGTGTTTGCATTTTGGAAAAGGATTTCAAACATAAAACATCATGATACACAAATAAGATTGCACAAAGCAATTTAGGATACATTTCATTGTTTAAAAGGTGATATAAGTACACTCAGAACGTATGACAACGCCTCATCCGATGTTCTGCATGTAGGCGTCAAACAATGACAGTTTATTCTTCTTTCAGTTTTATGTAAAAACACATTTCGTTTTCTTTTTTTCATTTTGGCCTGAAAGGTTTAAGAGATCTTTTGGCAACTTGACAGTGATTTTAATAGATGGATATTTGTAGTAAAAGTATTTTGGCAAAATATTTAGAAGATTTGTTTTGTAGGAGTACTGTATGATTTTGAGTTATTCTGGAATTCATTCTTTTTCAATAATTGGTCGAAAAACGAAAGTAGGCAAACTCGCCATTGGTTGAACAGTTATACAACCTATTTCAAATTTTGGCCAATAAATTTTGGTGGTTGTGCGCATGCGTCTCTCGTCCTCGAACATGACGTTCTCTCTCTAATAACTTTTCCGCCGGTGACGTCACAGACTATGGGTGACGTCCAATGAAGGGACGCTACTCTTCCGCTAATCTCATTCCCTATACGAGTTTTGTTCAGGGTGCTGTAGTACAGAGCGTCTATTTTGACCGCTATAGGGTGGCGGGGAGGTGGGTATCTCCGTATCCATGGTAAACAAACCCACCGTTAAGGCACCCGATGGGCAACTAGTCTAGATAAACACAACGATCCAGATTTCAGGGAAAGGCCCAATGCCATATTATTCTTATATTCCATATACTTTGTTCAAGAGTAAATATAATTATTTCTAAATATAGGAACATTGTCCTTTTCTCATGGCGTTTGAATATAAGGAAATAATACAATCGTGTCGAAAGAAACCCCTTGCGATCAAAACAATGATCATGCCAATTAAATAATTGCGAAAGCAACGCATCAGAATTCGAAAACAAGTTATCTTCAGCTATACAGTCAACGCGCCTTTAGCATCGCATTATCAGCTAATTAGATCTGGAAAATACCTCATCATTTGTATTCAACAGTTTAAAAAACAGTGTCACGTTAGTACAGTTTTTAAATGGTATGTGCATGTCACAAGTGATCCTGTCATTTACTGTGCGTTGATCTGGGGCGAAAGAATGTTACGAATAAAGGACGAAAAAATCTACAGCAAATAGTGTTTCCTGTTTATCAAATAAATTTTGAATTAAACACTTATTTTGACAACAGTTATTGAAGATCCATAGCATTTTTTTCTTTTGCAACGACTAGACAGATATTGAAGCCCCCCCCCCCCCCCCCCCCCCCCCCCCAGAGACGAAGGCACAATTGTGACAGAAGGCTTAATTCAGAAGTGGACGTACACAGCTGCAGTGCTCACACATTTTAAAAATAACTTTTGGCCAGCACAATTCTCGTTCAAATATCAGTTGAGTATATTTTATTTTATCAAACGATATTTGAATGTAGATAGGTCGAATAGTTTTTGGCCAAAATGAAATTAATGTGTTTTGTCGGAGTAGTGTAGAAATGCCTTATGAAAATCGTAGATCGTCATTTTTAAAGCCCTGTATTCAGTATGACCCACTCATTCAATCTGGTACGGTGTTCTCGGGTGAAAAAGAAAAACAAACTCGGATCCATTGAAAACATGTATCAAACTAATATGCATGAAAACTCCCGTTAAAAATATTAATAGACAATATCAATGGCACCCCGCTTTCAGGGGCGTGGCTATATTGGTTGATTTGGTGCCTGGCACCGCATCCAGCTTTTAAAAATGGATTACATAATTTTTTTAAAAGCCCCAAAAGCCTCTTGAGAAATGGTATATATACTGCCTCTTACTTATAATTTGAGTAAGTCTTTTCTTTAATTTTTCTTTCTTTCTTTTGTATTTACAAATATAGCATGTTTTAAGTCATTTTATTCTGATTCTGGCACCACCTTATGTTGTAAGCATGCCACGCCACTGCCCGCTTTTAATCACAGTTCGAATTCAACCAAATTTGATCGTGGTTCCAAGCGACTCCGTTATATCCTTATCCGGGTTGAACTGTAATATTTAGGTTTGAACCAACGTGTACTTATTAGCAGGTTTAATAATCCAAATTGTTATAGGCTCATTGTTGTTATGGACGAACAGCGCCCATTACAACACTGTTAAAACAGGCCCATAACTGTGTTCGGTCGTCCGACCTGCAAAATATGTGCACCTAGGGTTAAACCAAAAACTGAAAATCAAAGCCAAAGCCCAACTCATAAAATTAGAAAATGTTAAGGTTCATTAAGTTATTTTCTTTAATTGCAAAAATTTCAAATTTTCTGATTCTGAACTTTTAAAATTCTTATATAATTTATATATAGCATCTACGTCGCTCCGGCATCGTGATGGGCGGAATTCTCCGTATGACGGGGGCAACGTTGGCTTTCACTTGCCCGTTAGATTCTTCAGCTCCCCACAGGCGTACCAACTCAGTTATATTGTTACATGATTCGTTCTTACCCAGCGGCTTTGGGTCTTTGTCCTAATACTGTAGGGGCGCTTTTAGGATAAAGGACGCCTAATTGGCGACTTGTACTGTATGAAATATAAAATATGGTTCCAACTCGACTGCCGTGGAAGTATTGTGAAGCATAATTAGCATTCATCATCATCATCATTGCCTTTTTCACCCTGGGTCAGGGTATAGGCCACAGACAAACAGTTTCCATCCTTCTCTATCCCGAGCCAACTTTTTTATCTCATTCCAGGTCTTACCACTTCTCTGTATATCAGCTTCTTTAATTCTTCTCCATGTTCCTCGTGGCCTTCCCCTTGATCTTCTGCCCTGAGGGTTCCAGTCCAATACTTTCTTTGTTATAGTTGAGTCATTCTTTCTAAGCGTGTGTCCAATCCACCTCCATCGTCTTCTTCCTATATCCTCTCCCACTGGTTTCTGCTGTGTTCTTTTCCATACTTCTTCATTTTTTATTCTATCCATCCATTTTATTCTGAGTAGCTTACGCATGCACCTGTTTACGAAAATCTGTACCCTCCTTATACATGCCTGTGATGCGTTCCAAGTTTCACATCCATACAGTAGGACAGACTTCACGTTTGAGTTGAAAAGTCTTAGCTTTAGTTGGAGGGAGATATCTTTAGTTCTCCAAACTCTGTTCAAAGATGTGAATGCAGCCTGTGCCTTTCCTATTCGTGCTTTCACCTCTGCTTCCGTGCCTCCATCCTTGTCAATTATACTTCCGAGATAGCAGAAAGTGTCTTCGAGTTCTTGATCTTTTACTTTGATCTGCTCCCTTTGACGCGTACCTATCCTCAAGACCTTTGACTTTGCAGGGTGAATTCTAAGACCAATTGATTCCGAGAGGCTGTTTATAATTGTGGTTTTTGCTTGCATCTGGTCCTGGGTGTGGGACAAAAGAGCCAGATCATCTGCAAAATCCAGATCATCCAACTGTGTCCAGGGGGTCCACTGTATCCCATTTCTTCTCCCTTTGGAGGTTTCCTTCATTAGCCAATCAATGGCAAGGATGAACAGGAATGGAGAGAGCAAGCATCCCTGCTTGACACCAGTCTTAATTTCAAAGCTGTCAGTAAGCTGATCTTCATGTACAACCCTGCAACTTGATCCTTCATACATTTCCTTAATGAGGTTTACTATCTTTTCAGGGAGTCCATAATGTGCCAGAATTTTCCACAATGCTGCTCTGTCAATACTGTCGAAAGCCTTCTCGTAATCCAGAAAGTTGACAATAAGAGGAGAGTTCCATTCTATAGACTGTTCCACTATGACTCGCAGAGAGGCAATCTGGTCGGTGGTTGAACGGTTTTTCCGAAAACCTGCCTGTTCGTCCCGCAGTTTAGCATCTGTTGCATTCTTAATTCTCTCTAAAATAATACGGTTGAAAACCTTTCCTGGGATAGAAAGAAGAGTGATGCCTCGATAATTATTACAATTACTGAGGTCCCCTTTCTTTGGAAGCTTGATAAGATGTCCTTCCTTCCAATCCTTTGGGAATATCCCTTCATTCCAGATTCTCTCAAATAGTGGGTGCAGGGCCTCAGCATTTCTTTCCGCATCAACTTTTAGAGCTTCCGGTGGAATCTGGTCTGGTCCAGCAGCTTTCCCCCTTTTCATCTTGTTAATGGCACCCACAATCTCTGCTATCGATGGTGGATCACAGCTAATTGGTAGCTCATTCCTTGCAGGCAAAATTTCTGGCTGGTTGTCTGGTGGTGGTCTGTTCAGAAGGCAGTTGAAATGTTCCCTCCATCGTTCAGATTGAGCCTCTTTTCCAAAAATAGTTTTCCCATCTTTGTCTTTGACTGGTACCTCTGGTTTCCCATATTTTCCAGCAAGTGTCTTGGTAGTTTGATAAAGGATCCTCATGTGTCCTCCAGTCGCTGCTGCTTCTGCTTTCTCTGCAAGTCTGTTCATGAATGCTTCCTTGTCTTTCTTCACAGATCTTTTGACTTCCTTAGCTATGGCTCGATACTGCTCTTGTGCATCCAGTCTTGAAGCCCTTGTTCGGCTTGCATTCACTTGTTCCTTCCTTGTTCTCCTCTTTTCAATAAGGTCCAAGGTGGTTGGACTTATCCATTCTTTATGTTCCGATTTCTTTACCCCCAATACCTCGTGGCAAGTTGTTATGTAGACTTCCTTGATCTTTGCCCAATGTGACTCTACATCTATGTCCTCCTCGAGCTCAGTAGGATAAATCGCATCGGCGAAATAATATTGATAATTGAGCTCAATAATGTAACGAAAACAGATTCACTATTAAGCACGTTAATGAGCCGACATTATCATCTAAAAATTATAATATAATATCATTTTTATGTAAAAGCGGCACTTGGCCCAATGACTCGAAGAAATCAGCTATTGCCATACTTTCCAACAAAATACTTTAAAGGAATGCGCCAATCACGGAACGATATCATCACTGAAACGCATAATAAAGGACAGCAAGAACAACTTACAAAAGAGATAAACAACACACAAGCAGGATTCAATTTGGTGTAATTATCTAATACTAATATGCAGAGAAGACTAAAAATCTACACACATTTTATTGAATAGTTAAACCAGTGTCTGGCTGCAGATTCTCTCTCTCTCTCTCTCTCTCTCTCTCTCTCTCTCTCTCTCTCTCTCTCTCTCTCTCTCTCTCTATCTCTCCTATCGCCTCTCAAAGAAGTTTGCTGTTGTTGCTTTTTGTTTGGCTGTTTTTATTTCCTTTTTTTGTTTGTTTGTTTGTTTGTTTATTTGTTTGTTTGGTTGGTTTGTTCTGTTTTGTTTTGTTTTGTTTAGTTTTTTTTTTTTTGTTTTTTTTGTTTTTTGTTGTTTTTTTTTTTTTTGGGGGGGGGGGAGGTTAATAAAACAAATCTTTACCATTTTTTGTTATCGTAGCGCTGATCCGTCCGGCATTCAGAAAGTCCGAGTTTAAATCCTCAGTCAAAAAAGCTGATATGTTATGGATAGTAAGAAATATATTTTCTGTCTCTATTGCCTGGCACTGAATTATACAAAGTTTTAGATTATTATCTTACACAGTACCTTATTTCCAGTTGCATTTTATTCAATTATAAAATTATATGCCTGAGTTTAAAATTATATCGGGCGAGATTGCTTGACACTACGACTACAAAATGTAGAATAAACAAAGTTAGATGTAAAAATTATGCGTTCGGTGAAGTGTCTGGTAAAAAACATATTTGAATAAAACTATCATATATTGAATCACAAGGTTTAGCAACAGGATGTATTGGCAGATTCTAAGGATTACAGGACATAAAAGGGGGAGGATGGATGATTTTTATTGACGACAGGCATAATATATTGAGACTGAAATAAGATGCCATCACTCTGAAACCAGAAGACTAATTCCACAAGGTATGTATCTAGTCTTATGGGAGAGCGGTAAAAAAAAGTTCCAATTTCATTGGAACCAGTTTTTGACAGCATGCTTTTGTTCCCTACTTTAGTATTTTAACTAGTTTAGTCCGTTGAGTCGAGTTTAGAGAAAACAGCAGATTTTTTGGCTGGCAGGAATGAATAAAAAATTATAAATAAAAGTTTGACATCAGGCGCATTTCTAATATCCCATGATATGCACGAGTGAGTCTTTTAAAAGTTCAAATTTATAACGTCTTTGCTGGCTGGTTTGTAACAACAATTAGCCCACGTAAATCATTGCTTATCCAATATTTGCCGTTTTTAATTATGGCCTATGAATAACACGATTGCAATGCTATCGTTGACAGTTTTAGTATTCATAAGCATTGCCATTTCAGCCACATAAAACAGCTTTATTTATAGATAAATGATAAATAAATAGATTAATAAAAGCATGTGGCGTTTTATTTGAGTTTGAGTCAACAAAGTAAATGATTCTATATCAGGAGCTAAGTGCTCCATCAATGTCCACAAAATCTTAATCTATCCCTCTTTCTGTGCCATGATAAATGTTAAGTTAAAATTGCTGTCCTTTGAATAAGGCTTTCTGCCAGATAGCAAACTCACTGCGAGGAGGACGGAGGAAAATTATGCAAAATGACGCACCTTGGGATATCTAATCTACGGCTAAACCTTTAAAGTTTTCTAAGGTCATGTTGTGAGTCCCAGATCGTAAACTATAGCCGGATTTTGGATTTCTCTGGGAAAATCGTATGGATGGATATTATAAAATGATCCAGGAGTCGTAAGCCAAGGCTAACAAGAAAGGAGTTCTCGGTCAAAATCAACCGAGTTTATGTCACTGCATTTTGAAGTTGTAATTATAAATATGCGCACATTAGTATAAATCGTTTTCATGCTTCATTCTTCTTCTTCTTCTTCTTCTTCTTCTTCTTCTTCTTCTTCTTCTTTTTCTTCTTCTTCTTCTTCTTCATCTTCTTCTTCTTCTTCTTCTTCTTCTTCTTCTTCTTCTTCTTCTTCTTCTTCTTCTTCTTCTTCTTCTTCTTCTTCTTCTTCTTCTTCTTCTTCTTCTTCTTCTTCTTCTTCTGTAGATAGCTCAAATGGACCGAACTCGACCTAACTACATTTGATGTCAAAATATTTTAGAAAAAAAAAATTGAAATTGATGAAGGAATGTTGAACGTGTCATAATATTATAGGCAAATGAACTTTGATGCTTGAGGATGTTCTTCAATACACAGCGATACCAAACGATTAAAAAGATCAGGGCTGTCAGCTTCCATGGCATCAAAATGGTAGACGATCCCATAGTCTACCAGAAGATGATTAGAAGGAATTGAACTGGGAATTTGACCTCGATGGGGGAAACGCCATTCGATATGCTATGTCTTTAACAAGAGCCAGCGATATGCTTTATAGTTTCATGCTCAATAGCAACAGACAAAGCAGAAAGAAAAATACAAGAAATAAAAACCATCCTAAAAAAAAAAAGCAGAATGCCCCGACTGGGGATAGACCACGGGCTTATGATTTTCGGTCAGACGCGCAACCATTACACCTCTCAAAGTGATACTGAGATGCAAGAAGCTGTGGACTGTAAAAAGTAATAAACAAAAATAATTATAACAGCTTAAAAAAAAAAGAACAAAATAACGAAACATTTCGGGTTCAAAACCCTTCTTCAGCCAATTAAAAAAAAAACAATGAAAACATAAAAGCATTACTAGAAAACCAGATTGACGGCAGAGAAAAGTTTGGCACTTGCCGAACTACTCTGTGTCGTCAATCTGATTTTAGTAATGCCTTTATTTTTTCATTGATTTTTGTTGTTGTTGTTGCTGAAAAGGGTTTTGAGCCCGAAACGTTGCGTGTCTGGTGTTTTGTTCTTTTTGAAGCTGTTATATTCATTTTTGTTCATTAGTTTTTACCATTACACCACAAAGGGTTACCTGACCGGAGACAAAGTTGGTTCTATTGATAATAGATTATAACATCGCCTTACATGCTGCAGGGATCCCGATCGCTTCACAAGCAAAGGGATCCAGTGATTGGGCAACTAGGTCTGTTAGATCTAGCGGAAAGTACTTTGCGATAGACTAGCTTCCTATCGAAATGTTAGCAAGCAATTGTTATAGACCGTTTCATGTTATAGAAACAGTGATTAAGTCCGGCCCCACGGGCCTAATGGATCTGAAGGATTGTGTTTACATGATGCATGCTTCATCTGTTTTAAAGCACTTTGAACTCATTTCGTGTGTTAAAAAATATCAAGTCAACGATTGTTTCGTCCTTGGATTAAAAATGTATTTATTACCAAACCCACTTAGGTACTGTTACAGAAAGAAGCATAGCAAAATAATTGAATATTTCTTTTTTTCGTTGGGATAATCAGTAAACTCTATTACAGCCTTTTTTTCCGTGATGAATTTATTCAAAATTTCAACAATATCAAAGACATAATATGCAGTCATATTTATAACCATATTTACCTTAACTTATTAAAAATAATATTGTAAATGATCAAGAGAAGAAGATATTTTAAAATAGCACTACACACGATGATTTTAACAGCATACATACAATATTTGAAAATTAGATTGGTACAAAGACCTGTCTTGCTGACTAATAGGGAAATCTTGACGTCACATCTTTTACTTTTCCGGTTCCAAAATCCTTGGAAGTGTTTCTAGTAACCAGTCCTTAGGAGGACTATTAATGATGAACAGTTTCTCTTAATTCTTATGATAGTTTAAATTTTTCAGAAAAATGTCAACTTGACTGCATCGACTAATGTTACTATTGGTTTTGATGCTTTTAGTGAGGAGTTGTGATAGACGGAAGAAACTCCAAAAAAGTAAAACCACGTTCAGACAATGTACAAATGATAGACGATTGAAATAAGATTTTTTACTAAACCTTCTACAGTGCTTAGAAACAGTATTAAATTAAAGGAATCGATAATTTAGGCAATAGCCACTGGGATATTTCTGCCCAAATCGGCTTCTGAATACT
Organism: Berghia stephanieae; assembly: GCF_034508935.2. NCBI lineage: Eukaryota > Metazoa > Mollusca > Gastropoda > Nudibranchia > Aeolidiidae > Berghia > Berghia stephanieae. The sequence continues at coordinate 50,013,733 of NC_088362.1, forward strand.
GATGATACGGATAATGGATAATATCTAAAAGGATATAAACCTTTGCAAGATTCGAAATCAGATCACCTAGGTCACGATCCAAATAGCTACGCTACAGGGCTACCTGCCTTATGCCAATATTTAATCTTAATCTATTTCAAACTTTCGCATGGCACATTTATCTTTTTTATTCCGTTATTTTAAAATTTGTTATTTTAGAAGTACATATTTCACAGAATTTGTATTCTATTATCTAAACCATCATTATAGATGTCGGTCGGTGGTTTTAACTTAAGTGGTGACCCTATTTTTGTAGAGTTAAGTAATGGAATTTAATGTTAAGCATTTTTAAACTTATAAATATATCATTTATTTTCCGTTATTTCGTGATTTTCAAAGTTGATTACAAGTACACATTTAATAATATTTACTTGTATATTTTATTATCCACACCATCATAATAAATAGATGTTGGTCTTTGACGACCTTAATTTTTATGGATTTTATCGATGACTAGAAAGGAAAACTGAACTGATCCTAGCCGCTCTGTCATTGGGCGAAATTTACGCATGCCCAAGTAGCCAATGCATCGTCTTAGAATTATTTGGACAATATTGCTCACATAACCACTTTCTAAAATAAATTAGATAGCACGATAAATTATGCCTCAAGACGCCATGGCCTGTTGTCAATTTCATTTGATCCAGTCAGTTCACCACCATGCGAAATGTTTTTGAAACTTTGAAAATGACATATATCATAAAAACGGCTCTTCAAAATTTCCAACAATCTATTATTATTATTATCATTATTATTATTATTATTATTATATTATTATTATTATTATTATTATTATTATTATTATTATTATTATTATTATTATTATTATTATTATTATTATTATTATCATTATTATTATTGTTTGCAATAGTAATGGATATACTAGTAACAGAACCCATTCGGCGAGAGGCACGGTGGAACATGATGTATGTGGATGACGTAGTGGTATTGAATGATACAAAAGCTGAGGCGGAAAAGGAACTGGAGGGTTGTAGACGGGTGTTGGAAAGGAGGGGATTAAGGGTAATCAGATCGAAGACAGAGTATTTGTGCATGGGACAACAGAGAGGAGAACCACCAGTAAAGATAGTGGAAGAGGATGTGCCAGAGACAAACCAATTCAAATACTTAAGAAAAATGTACGAGGAGATGGGAGCAATGAGATGGAGGTTAAGAAGAGGATACAGGCAGGCTGGAATAATTGGAGGAAGGTAACTGAAATGAGGATGTACAAAGAAGAAAACAGCTATCAAACGCCGCACTCAGTAAACTCACCAATGTATGGATTAGAGGTGACAAAATAAAGAGAAAAACCAAACTGAAACTGTATCATGCTCTTGTAAAACCGGTACTTCTGTATAACTGCGGCACTTGGGCGTTGACAAAATCCGAAGAAGAACATCTGGATGCCTTCCATCGCACACAGCTAAGAAGGGTACTGGACATCAAATACCCAAAAAAGATCTCAAATGAATCACTATATAAGATCACAAAAGAAAGACCAATCTCCCTTGACATTTTACAACAACGATGGCAACTTTTCGGTCACATACTACGCAGGGACAAAAACATACCAGCTAACCAAGCCATGTCGGGATACTTCCAAAAACACGGGAACCTTTTCAGAGGAAGACCGATCACAACACTCCCTGTGATCCTAAACAAAAACCTCACAACACTTGGACAAAGCATTAGTCTCATAACGGCAGGGGACCTTGAAAATCTGAGAACCCTAGCAGAGGACCGGCAATATTGGAGACACCTCACACAGGAAATACTGGAAACAGCCAAGGCGACCCGATCTTTCGGTCGAGACGCGAAAGGCATCTAAGTCAAGTCAAGTAACTGAAATTGTGTGTGACAAAAGAATTTCCGCAAAGCTGAATGGGAAAATATATACAACTGTTGTAACACCAGCAATGTTATATGGACTAGAGACAGCAGCTACGACAAAGAAACAAGATAAAGAAGTTGGGATGGTGGAAATGAGGATGTTGAGATGATCACTTGGCTGGACAAGAATATATAAAGTGAGAAATCAATGAATTCGGAGGTTGACTGAGTGAAGAATGTATCAATGAGGATGAGAGAAGATAGATTTAAATGGTTCGAACGAGTAAAGAGACGAGAGAGGGAGTACGTGGGAAGGAAAGTATTGGACTTACAATTGGCGGGAAAGAGGAAAAAAGAGACGCCCAAAGCCTAGATGGTTTAAAGGGTAAAGGATGATAGGAAGGAACTAGACCTGGAGGAAGATGATGCGCTGAACCGAGATGCATGGAGATGTTGCATTCATTATGGCAACCCTGCA
>NC_088362.1:50021082-50053582 GCF_034508935.2 Berghia stephanieae
ACATTTCGGGCTCAAAACCCTTCTTCAGCCAACAACAAAAAACAATAAAGACATAAATACTACTAAATTCCAGATAGACGACAGAGATATCTCTGTTCAACATTCCTTGTTTGGTATTTTGTACTTTTTCGAAGCTGTTATATTCATTTTTTTTTTTTTACTTTTTAAAGTGCCAGGTTTGAGAGTTTTTGTCAAGATGAGGATCATTTAAATCGATCGGTATTTGACGAACGAATTTTGTGGCCATTCTCTTAAAACACGATTTTCCGGAGCACGGCAGTTAACTGGTTAAAAGTAATTAATACATGCTGTATTGTTGAGAGAAAACAAGCTTTACAAAACAGCATTAAGCTCTTGTAAATATATTCAAGATTTTCTTCAAATTGTGTGATGCATAAAACACGTCTGATTAAGAAGAATGCTGTTTATCGTAAACGGATATCCACTTGAAAATTTAGGATTGTTTGTTACCTCAGCCATGAAATAAGAGCTAGCTGGGGACCAAATAATAAACTGGTGGTGGTGGCGGCGGAGGAGGAGGAGGAGGGAGGGAGGGGGGGTAGAAGAAGAAGAAGAAGAAGAAGAAGAAGAAGAAGAAGAAGAAGAAGAAGAAGAAGAAGAAGAAGAAGAAGAAGAAGAAGAAGAAGAAGAAGAAGAAGAAGAAGAAGAAGAAGAAGAAGAAGAAGAAGAAGACAACGAGTCATGCTATTGTTTTCTCCCAATTTAAGATAAGAACAGGCTGTATCATAGCAAGTCTGATAATCGTTGTGGTCTCATTGTCGTTGTGGGAAATCTCTGCAACAAATTGAAATGTTACCTTTCCATCAATGAAAATTAAATCCACAATTTACCTTCGTTAATCATAATTTAACATTTATAAGGAGATTAAAAGCCTCTGGGATTACTCTTGGTCGGAAAATAACATTTCAAAGTCATTAATTGGTAATTATTACCTTTAAAAAAAGTCAATTTAAGTAAATGTAAATGAATGATAAGTATTCACTCGTAAAAAATAGACAAGACAAAAAAACGACGTTTTTTTGGTCTTTGACCCATATCATATGCAATGATAAACAGGGGCGGGGGGGGGGGGGGGGGGAGGAGGCAGGGGAAGGGATAAATAGGGGAGTATTGCAAGTCAAAGTACAAGTGGCATGAATCTGTTTTAGCTTTAAAAGATGTTAAAAATTCTATTCCATTTATCAAAGATTCATACAGTTTGTATTCCAGAGTATTTTCCTCCCCTCTCACCAAACCCCCATATAGATTTTCTAGCTTGTTCATTTACAGTGAAATCGACGAAATATGCATAGTGTATTTAAATATTACTGACGAGGAAGAATAATATGATAGAGCGGGCATAAAACGTTCTTATTCCTAAGCGTATAATAAAATGACAATTGAAATTTCTCGGCCACGTATTAGTAAAAGGCAGAATCGAGGATAAAGTCTTGGGATAAATTGATGGGAAAAGAAGCAGGGCTAAATATAGGACAGGTTATGTCACAGGCTATAATGTCATACTTTTCATGACATGGCCTGGAGAGATAAATAATACAAAGATCGAATTTCTGAGATAATCAGAGGGAAGGAAAAATTGAATAACGGCTACGTAGTCTTGTGGTATGACACTAGCTTTCGAATCGGAAGGTCCTGGGTTCGAGCCTCGCTCGGCGCATAGTTGAGTCCTTGCAAAGTCTCTTTACTCACATTCTCTCACCGTACTCAGGTGTAAAATGAGCACCTGGTCGTTAACAGCGTTGTCTCTGTCCGAGAAAAAAATGTAATATCGCCTAATAGGCATCATGTCCCGTCCTACATGTTAAGTGTTGCCGTTGGCCAGGGACCCCTTGTAAAGCGCTTTGAGCACGTTTAGTGGATATTACGTTATATAAAAGCAGTCTGACACAAACCCGATACCTTTTAACCAGCAACTGTCGTACTCTGGAAAAACGTGTATTTAAAAATGTGACCTGAAAACGCGTTCTTTTAAATATTGATCGATTTAAATGGCATCTTAGCAAAAACTCTCAAACCTGGGACTTCGCGAAAACCCAGGTTTGAGAGGTTTTGCCAATCGACCGATATTTGAAGGACGAGGTTTCTGACCAAATTTTAAAATTATTGTTTGTTTTTTTTTGTTTTGTTTTTTTTTTTTCCAGAGTCGGGGCAGTTAGCTGCTTAATGATAATGATTTTTAAGTTTAGTTTGTATCTTCGTTAAATATCTTTCGTCCCATGACGAAGGTCAAATGCCAAAACGTCGTTTGTTTTGTACTATTTTGTTACTCTTCCAAAGCTTGAAATACTGTAATATCTTTTTTACCCAATGAGAGATTTGACTCTATCATAGAACTCGGTCAGCGTTATGTTGTTGTTGCCAATACGTTTTACGCATTCTTCTTTTCTCTTCCTCAAGGCCATAATACGATCCTGAAATTATGAGAAAAGTTGAAGAAAAGATTATCTCTTGATTTCTTACAAAATCAAAAATCACTGTTATGGCTAATGACACTCCCAACACCATCACGAACACCATAATTTTATTACTTTTATATTACCACTGTTACCGCCATTCGGATTATACCACTGGCAATATCACCACCACCACTACCACCACAACTGCACTAACATTATTTCACGTTCCTCTACTTCAATTAACAATCAAAACCACCACCAATATCACCATCATCATCACAGTTACACCAACATTTGATAGACTGACTAACCACTGTTACAATCAGCCCCACCGTTATCTCCACCGCCTCACAAGTACACTAAAATTAATACACCACAGTTACAATCATTATCACCACAGCATCAGCACCACAACTACCATAAAGACATTTAACCCCCCTCCCCCCTCTCTTCGCCATTCCCCCCCCCCCACCCCCACCACCATCACCACTACTATTCCTACTACTACTACTACTACTACTACTACTACTACTACTACTACTACTACCACTACTACTACTACTACTACTACTACTACTACTACTACTACTACTACTACTACTACTACTACTACTACTACTACTACTACTACTATTACTGAGTACACATGCCTGGTAGACTTTGAGTTTGGTGTTCAAAGTGAGATGGTTGTTGGTCCACACTCTCTTTCTCAGTTGTGCCATGACAGCAGCAGCTTTGGCGATGCGCTTGTCTAATTCTGCATCAAGTGAGAGGTTGCTGGTGATGGCATGTGTACTCAGTAGCCTACTGTATGGCAGTGAATCCTGGACAACAGGAGAACCGCCTGGAAAACTTCGACATTCGCTGTCTACGACGAATTCTCGGCATCAGGTGGCAGGACAGACTCACTAACAATGCAGTGCTAGAAAGAGCGAACTCCCTCAGTATGCATCTCATGCTCTGCCAGCGACGTTTGCGATGGCTTGGTCACGTACACAGGATGGACGATGGACGCATACCCAAAGACATCATGTACGGTGACCTAGCTTCTAGACAGCGACCAACTGGCCGTCCAGCTCTGCGCTTCTATGATGTCTGCAAACGAGACATGAAACTGACAGGCATCGACTCAAACACATGGGAATCGCTTGCTGACGACCGCAGCGGCTGGAGATATGCGGTGATGGATGGAGTGAGGATAGGAGAAAAAAGAAGTTTGAGGAGAGGAGAGCAAGGAGGAAAGAGAGGCAGAAGATCCAAACACCAAACACACAGTCAAACTACGTGTGCAACAACTGCGGTAGAGACTGCCATGCAAGGATTGGTCTGCTGAGTCACACCCGCTCTCTCAACAAGACTGATAAGACCAAAGCCATACAGGGCGCAAACCATCGTCTCTTGAGACGAAAGGATGCCTACTAGTACTACCACTACTACTACTACTACTACTACTACTACTACTACTACTACTACTACTACTACTATTATTTATTATTATATTATTATTATTATTATTATTATTATTATTATTATTATTATTATTACTGTACTACTACTACTACTACTACTACTACTACTACTATTACTACTACTACTACTATACTACTACTACTACTACTACTACTACTACACTACTACTACTACTACTACTACTACTACTACTGCTACTACTACTATTACTACTACTACTACCACCACCACCATTACTACTACTACTACTACTACTACTACTACTACTACTACTACTACTACTACTACTACTACTACTACTACTACTACTAACTTGTACAGCTTTTGTGCCCTCCCTCTGCGAGGATGACAGCTCCAGGTCTGTATACTCCAACTGGACATTTTCAGTACTCATCTCTCGAATGCTGCACCGAAGTCTCTCGTTGTCATCCATCAGCTCCCCTAGAGAAAGGAATATTACATAATATTTGATTGGTCGCCAAATATGTCAAGTGGTAACAAACACACATCACTTCAAAGAAATACCAAGAGCTTAACACGAGTACAGGTTATTTGTAAAGTACACAATCTTTTCTCATTTAATTTGTTTTGGAGATACGCAGCAGCGTGGCATCATCACAGTAATAGGTGGTGCCACGATCAGGAATAAAAACTTACACATGCTATAAGTTTTTAAGTTTTTATAATAAACGAAAAAATACGATGCTTTTATTTCCCATTTAACTCTCTCCTTACCAGCCATTTTCGGATTTTCCCCAAAACTCACACCTAACTAACACAAAAACATTTTATCACTCAAACATAATAGCCGGCAAGTTCTTGCGATAAATTATTTCTGTAGCAAAACATGCTCTACAACACACTGTTCATTTTCTTTAAATTGTATGATGTACAAGAGAAATTTGAATAAGAAAAATGTTGGTTGTATCGTAACGAATGTGACGATTTTCCTATTGTTGGTAAGGAGAGGGTTAAAAGAATTTTTTTTTAATAAAAAAAAAATAGAGGTGGTGACTGGCACCAAATCAACCAATAGCGCCACGCCGCCGGGAAGCACATAAGGCCCTACATTCTTTTAAAAATTTTTTTTAAAGGCCCTGCATTTTTAGAGGACCCGTATTCTGGCCCTGCTTTCAACTAATAGGGAATGAGATTAGCGGAAGAGTAGCGTCCCTTGATTGGACGTCAACTAACAGAGAGAACGTCAATGTTTTGCGCATGCGTCTCTCTCGTCCTCGCTTTCGGTGAAGTGTCTCATGCCGCTTTCACCGGAAGCGAGGACAAGAGACGCATGCGCAAAACCAAATGACGTTCTCTCTCTAATAACTTCTCCGCCGGTGAAGTCCAATCAAGGGACGCTACTCTTCCGCTAATCTCATTCCCTATAGTTTCTTTCGTTGACTAAGAATTGTAAATTCTATTGATCACTTCTTTGCACCGCAAGATACACTTGGGCTTTTTCAAGTTTTTTTGTAAAATAACACTGTCAATTTCTCCATGGAACAGATGAATGGGATTCTCTTTCTTTCATTATAAAAGAGCATTTTACGACATTTTGAAGTATTGAGTGAAGCCCCAAAAAAATGTGTTTGCTAAATTGAAAGTTAGTCTTTGGTTACAATACCAAATTAATAACAATTTTAAATGGATGCAAAGAATTAAGATAATAAAAGACACGGACACGCACGATGTGCTCAACAAATATCTGATTTAAAGATGGACTTCTAGTTTTAAAGTGTGCACGCAAAAAGTCTTCTTTGAACACACCTTATTACAATCTATGTATTTGGAATCCTAGAGAAACACACGATTTAATCGTTGATACAGAAACTCACCGATTCCAAGGAAAGTGGCAAAGTTTTCCTCTTCTTTCTCGATGAAATCCTGTACTATTTCATGCATATCCTCCTTGCCGATTGCTTCCTTGATGCGGTCAAAGATGAGGCTGTACTCCTCTCTCTGTTTCAACATCTCTTTGACTGATGGGGGCAAAAATAAAGATACGCATGTACTCAGTATACATAAATGCATATTGAAGTGCACATAAAAATGTAAGAAATAGAAGAAGAAAAACAAACAAATGGAAATGGACTAGATATGTGGCAAGCATGACAGCCAATAGAGGGAACAAAATTGACGTCACTCAGCTCTTTGTTATTGTTTTTAGCCAGCCATTTTTATTAGTAGTTCTCACTATATTCTATCAATCAGACTATAAACGTTCAAGATCACACATAGCTTTGTGTGTTGATGCGTTAAATCCGGCTGGCAGATGTGAGTTTTTTAGCTAAACGCATAGCATCAATAGGTGAATGAATATATTCACTCAATGGCGGCACCTGGCGGGTTAAGCTATATGAAACTCAGCAATGTGTCGTAACAAACTGGCACAAAAAAATTTGCAGATTGCCGTGAATGGAGACATCTGTCTAGTCGAGTGGGCCGTGAAAGGGCACAGCCTAGGTATTAATAGGATTCATAGTCCGATGTCACGTCCGCCCAGCAACGAGCAGCTTGGTTCTAAACAAAGAAAACCGGTACTTTTTATGCTTTATGCTGGCTGAAATTTTTCACATGTCATGTGATCAGAATGTATAAAAGTCAAAACATGATTAGATTTATAATGCTTTTTTCCTCTGGATACACTTTTATGCTCGTCGGAGAAGTATTTCATAAGGGCGTCCACCATTTCTCCGATAGTTTAGAACCAGTTACTAAGTTATTATGCGTCATTACGAGGGAAGTGACTTCACGACTGTTGAAGCCTATTGTTAGAACTCCTCCTACTGTACTGGTGCTATACTTGCTGATGGTCGACCGCGGGCTTTTTCGTGTTTTTTGTATTACTACACGTTTCTTGGGCCTATCAAAAAGCACGAAATGTCACCGTTCTTCGAAATCAGCTTTCTTTCCTCTCACTCATCTCGTGGTCCTTTACTGGCCCGATTTGATTTTACTTTATCCTAACAAAGAAGACAGCGAGAGCGATAGAGAAGAAGAAGAAGAAGAAGAAGAAGAAGAAGAAGAAGAAGAAGAAGAAGAAGAAGAAGAAGAAAAGAAGAAGAAGAAGAAGAAGAAGAGAAGAAGAAGAAGAAGAAAGAAGAAGAAGAAGAAGAAGAAGAAGAAGAAGAAGAAGAAGAAGAAGAAGAGAAGAAGAAGAAGAAGAAGAAGAAGAAGAAGAGAAGAAGAAGAAAGAAGAAGAAGGAAAAAGGAAGAAGAAGAAGAAGAAGAGATGAAGAAGAAGAAAAGAAGAGAAGAAGAAGAAGAAGAAGAAGAAGAAGAAGAAGAAGAAGAAGAAGAAGAAGAAGAAGAAGAAGAAGAAGAAGAAGAAAAGAAGAAGAAGAAGAAGAAGAAGAAGAAGAAGAAGAAGAAGAAGAAGAAGAAGAAGAGAAGAAGAAGAAGAAGAAGAAGAAGAAGAAGAAGAAGAAGAAAGAAGAAGAAGAAGAAGAAGAAGAAGAAGAAGAAGAAGAAGAAGAAGAAGAAGAAGAAGAAGAAGAAGAAGAAAAGAAGAAAGAAAGAAGAAGAAGAAGAAGAAGAGAAGAAGAAGGAGAAAGAAGAAGAAGAAGAAGAAGAAGAAGAAGAAGAAGAAGAAGAAGAAGAAGAAGAAGAAGAAGAAGAAGAAGAAGAAGAAGAAGAAGAAGAAGAAGAAGAAGAAGAAGCGATTTACTTTTGAGTTTTTCCTTGGTTCGTCTATCTCTGATGTATCCTCCCTTGTCTTTCTGTTTGATTCTCATAAAGGTTTCCATCTCCTTGTCCTCCGTCAGGGCTGACGTTAGACCTTGAAGCTCCTTCACGCAGTTCTCCTTGACTTTGGTCAGATGTTCCAACAGTTTCAGCCGTGTACCCTCGTTACGATCTCTAGGATAGTTGTGGGTGATGGGGGGGGGGGGGGGGGGTAGAATGGATTGTAACCAAACTACTATTAAAATAATATATTTATATAGAGCTCATTTATCTACGGACAAGTAAACTACAGCGCTTAACACACACACACACATACTCACGCACACACACACACACACACACACACACACAAAGACCATATTTATAAATTATCATTCATACAATCACGCGCGCACCCATACACCCACAGATCAAGACACTCAAACTTATCCTCAAATACACTATAGTACAATCGACCAATATTTAAAACAAAAAAGTACATTAACTGTTAGCTAGGGGGTTAAATCAGCTCAGTTGGTAGAGCACTCACTTTACAAGAACGGGACCGAGATCGGTCCAGGGTGCAATTGTCCCCCTTGTCCACCCAGCAATGACTGGGTAGCTGGGTCTGTTAGATCTAGGGAAAAGACTTGTCGATAGCGATAGACTCGCGTCCTATCCAAAGGGTAGCAAGCAATTGCATTTGTCCATATCCCACTATAGAAACTGTGATAACATTCGGCTGTATGGGCCTAATGGCTCTGAAGGAAGGAACTGTCAAAATAAGCTTTTTTAAAACGTTATGGATAGTATGAAATTGACGTCACTCAGGTCTTTGTTATTGCTTTTTGTCATCCGCGTTTATGAGAAAATCTCACGAAACTGTATTAACCAGACTATAAACGTTCAAGGTTACACATACTTTTGTGTGTTGGTCTGTTATACTTCCGGATGGCAATGTTGTGAGCTTTTTAGTCAAGCGCAGTCTATCTATATTGTCAGATTTTTTTTCTTAAAGGTCCCAAAATGTTCACTGTTTTTGGTTTTATACGACGGGGATCCACAACATAGGCTTTGTTAAGCTAAAGGATGTGTTATGGGAAAAGACTTATCTATGTAGGATGAAAGCTTGGTCATAAGATTCAAATCATCGCAAGTGTTAGCATTCCCGATCGCGTATGGCCCATTCCCCATCTTCATCTCAAGACCCTGCCGTGTCGCATAGTTTTTCTCGGGCAATTATCTAGGTTAAAATGGCCCAAACCACGAGAACTTATCTCTTTTGGCAGTGAAGAGAATATGTTCTTGAGTGCCAATGAATGCTCAAATCTATTCCCTGATATCTTTATTTGTTACCTATGTGTTCAGATTAGGGGATTCGCGGCATTCTTTTGTAGCACTTAATTTCAAATGCTGGTAACTGCTTTTCAACCTCCGACATGTGCTTCTAAACTTCACAGAAAGATTCTGGATGTGGGACTTTTACCATCGCTTCTTTGATCCTGGATTTATCCTATTTTTTTCATTTTTATTATTATTATTTTTTGTAATTCGGGCCATTGCTGCTCTTGATGTTGCGATTCTTTCCCGAATCTTTTGTTTCCTCGACCCATCTTTGCAATATTCATGATTCTTGAAGTGTATTACATGCTCTGGTGTATTTTTCTCTATTTGGTACTTGTGTTAGCTGTCATACTATAAATTGAATATTAGGATTTCATTTTTAACTTTTCCGTGTTTATTTGCATATCGCACTTTGTTCTATTGCTGTGTAACCTGTCATAAGAGTTGTTCTTCAAGTCGGGGTCTTCTATGAATCATAGGTTGCCCACTGACCTACCATTGATGGTGAGCACGCATGCTTGTCAAGTACAGTTTATTGTATTTCTTCTTAAGAAATATGCTGAAGAGAGTGGAAAAGCGTTTGGAATATATTTTTTATAATATCAATTAGTTCAAAATACTTTAAAATCTAGTGCTTTTATACAGCACAATATCAACTAAAATGTGACCAAAGCGCACTACAAAGGGTCCCTGACAAACAGCAACAGGTAACATGTAGAACGAGGCATGACGCCTGTTAGACGATATTACAATTTTTTTACGACAGAGACAACGCTATTAACGATCAGGTACTCATATTACACCTGAGTACGGTGAGAGAATGTAAGTAAAGAGTCTCTTCCAAGGACTCAACTATGCGCCGAGCGAGGGTCGAACCCAGGACCTTCCGATCCGAAAGCGAGTGTCATATCACAATGCCTCCTAGCCGTACTTGTGTTGTTCTGTTTTTGAAGAAACCCATCATCTATAAGTTTCTTATTGTATTTAGTTATGATGTCTGTTACCGTGGTCGACCAGGGACGTTTTAAAATTTTCTTATAATTCTAGTGAATGATATTATTTTTATAATATACGATTTTGTCATACCTTTCTTCGTAGCATTGGCTTGCTTCAGCCATGACTTGTAATACCTGTAAGAGAAGAGCATCGATTTTTTCAAGGGATAGAGGATGAGGGGTGAATGTGGTGGAGGGAATGATTTTGGGTAATGATTACGTTAAGGACAGTTACGATGATGATGGATCGGATCATAACTATGGTGTCATTGTTTAAAACGAGGACAACGATGATGATGTCGATGACCAATAGCCTGATGCTAATAATAATAATCATGATGACGATTATGATGATGATGATGATGATGATGATGATGATGATGATGATGATGATGATGATGATGATGATGATGGTGAAGATGGTGGTGTTGGTGGTGGTTGTCGATGTCTCATGATGGCGGTGGTGGTTGTTGTAGTGCGAGTCAACAATCATGTAAAGCAAAGAAGATGACAGCGACATCAGCAACAATGATTACAAGGGATAAACAAGACAACGACAACAAAGGCGGCAACATCGATTATAAAATGTTCACCTTATTATTCAGCATTGACAGCTCCTTATCCTTTTTCGCCTCTTCCCTACAAAATATTTCACGGGTGATCAAAGCGTTGTCGATTTTGTCCTTCAAATCTTGGTTCTTCATTCGTTGGATGTGGTACCGCTTACTGGCCTGGGATAAGGAATAAATAATATCGAAGAAAGGCAAATGATTAGGATGGATGGAGGGATGGATGGACAAACGGATGACTGGCTGAATAGATGGATGGATGGATGGATGGATGGATGGACAAACGGATGACTGGCTGAATAGATGGATGGATGGATGGATGGATGTACAAACGGATGACTGGCTGAATTGATGGATGGATGGATGGATGGATGACTTAACCGAAGGCTGCATAAGATTGGATGGATGGATAGATGGGTGAACAGAGAGCTGCATAGATGGATGGGTTGAATGAATGGATAGATGGAGGTATGGACGAATGGATATATGCATGGATGGATGGATTGATGGGTGAATGAATAACAAACCTGTTCCACACGACTGTCCATCTTCTGCTGTGAGGGAACCCTAAATTTATTCCTCTCTATGGAATCCAACATGGATGCTTTCCGGGTCTCAAACTCTTCGGCCTTGACCTTGAGGATCTGGGAATAATGTAATTGAATATAATGTTTCATGATATTTAGCCTTTTTTTAACCTTTTAAAGGATTGTGGTAAATTTACCTCATATTAGTGTTAAAAAGCAAGTCAAAAGCAAGAACGAAAAAAAAGGCCACACAATCGGCATTTCTCATAGTATCATCTTGGGTAGCTGCAAACCGCGCCCATTTAAACACAGATATATCAGCCGCACAGCTATGAGATGAAATAAACATAGATAGATTAAAGTCAAAATATGTCGTTCGATATACAACAATGGATTAGAACTCTCTGACACCAAACACCAAGAACAAGAAAAAAAAACTGGAGAAAGTTTTCATTAACACGCGACGCCAATCACTGGACGTTGACTGACAAAAAAGAAGATGAAAAAGAAAGAAAATGAAAGATGATAAAAATATTCAAAGTTATATTCATTAACAATCATTTCAATACTCTTAATACAAAGAATTATAAGAAAATGTTTTTAAAAAGTAATTTGTTCAAGGAAAATATTAGGAGATTCTAGCAGTAATTGTGCCAATATTTCTATCGTGAGACAATATTATATGTCACACACATTCAAACAGTTTGGTGAGAAAAATAGGCTATGGAGAAGTGCCAGATGAAAACAGAGATTAAAGGGTCACGGGGTCAGGGCCAAACTCAGAATCCAAATGACACATCCTCCGCCTGGCCGAGAGAGAGAGAGTGAGAGAGAGAGAGAGAGAGAGAGAGAGAGAGAGAGAGAGAGAGAGAGAGGACAGCGAGAGGTCGCTCAACCGTCTGAGCTATCCAGCCTCACAGTCCTCTCTCTCTCTCTCTCTCTCTCTCTCTCTCTCTCTCTCTCTCTCTCTCTCTCTCTCTCTCTCTCTCTCTCTCTCTCTCTCTCACACACACACACACACACACTTTCTCTCTCTCGGCCAGGCGGAGGGTGTCGTGTCAATTGGATCATGAGTTTGACACTGACCCCGTGACTTTTTATTCTCTGTTTTCATCTGACAGTTCTCCATGTCCTATTTTTCTAATCATTATTGATATAATAAGTGCCCGCTCCACACTTTTTCAGAATTTTATTCAAACAGTTTATAACATAAAGAAACAAACAAGAGAGGTGACTCATACGAGGAAGAAATAAACATCTATCACAGAAACACCTGTCATCTCCTTATTGACGGGCAAAAAACACAGCATGGGCCTCAGGGGGGAGGGAGCGGGGGGGGGGGGGGGGGGGGGGAGAAAGAACCGTCTCACTCCAACCTAGGGTTAGAAAGCCCACCTCTTTGTTGAGTTTCTTGTTGGCCTCCTCCTCCTCAACCAGCAGCTCCTTGATGATGTCCGTGGTCTTGACCAGTTCCCTGACAATGGCTTCTTCACGGGCATACTTTCTTTCCACAGATTCGGACTGAGTGGCCAGATAATTCTCCAACTCGATCGGTTTTTCATTCTGGAGGAAGCCCAGGGTAATCCTGGAATGGACAATTGAAACTTCAAGTAGTAAGTAAAATTAGCTCAGTTGGTAGATTGATCCCGGTGAAGTCGAGATTTTTTTTTCTGACTCCCCTGTCCACCCACCAGAGATTGGGTAGCTAAGGCTGTTATATCTGATTGGAAGTTTTTGCGATAGATTAGCAAGCATTTGCTATTGTCGGCTATAGATACCGGGATAAACTCTGGCTCTATAGACTATGCCTAATGGCTCTGAAGAAGGAAGGACTACTTCATTACAGTAATATCGATACCAACATGAGTTTCCCACTTAATCGAAATTTTACAAAAGAATTGCTGTAGTTCCTTCCTGTCTCTATCAGCCCTTTTTTTTCTCTCTTGGTAATTACTAAACATATAAAAAAAAGAAAGATCATGTTATATTATTAGTTTCCATTTAAAGAATTTATGGCTATGAATTTTTAAAAAATAAAATCAGTGTGCATGTATCGATACCATTTTACGCAAGTCTCCAGAACTTACTGTATCTTGTTGATGTAGTTGCTGGTTTTGTGGGCGTATACCTCTTTCTCCTTGTTGAGGATTCTCATTTGCCTCTGCAGAGTCACACGCATCTTATCTTCCTCCAATGCCTGCATCTGCTTCATTTTCTCTTCTCGCATCTCTTGGAGGTCCATTGTTACTGGTGGTTGGTTTGAAGGTCGCTATGTAATGAATCTGGAAAGTAAGATAATAAAAATTAAGAGATAAAATATATTTTATTGATACTTCACGGAAATTATATTTTAGTATCACATCGATAATATGTAACAAGACATACCCACGTTCTGGTCATGCATTCATTCATCCAATAGACTTAAAAGAAAGACCCAAACAAAATGCAATCTAACATAATACAGTGGTAAATAAATGAGTTTCTAAAATTATTAATTAGTTAATTGGAAAATTGAAAAAAAAAGAATACTGGGGATGTAGGAGCTTTCGGAAGGCCTCCCGACAAATTGAATGAATAAACGCCTGACAAAAGATCTACGGTGAAAATACTTATTGAAAGAGATGCTATCTCGATGAGCTTAGGAAAGGCTTAATTTGTCATTGTCATTTTGACACTGTTCAGATGGATAGTTATTTGTAAGGTTTATGTAATGGAAATTGTGTGATGGTGATTCCATCCAGAGCGACGAGTCTGGCGAAGTAAAAAATGATACTTTGAAACACTATCACCTTTTCAAATAAAGAACGCCATAAGTATAAATAACCTGTTAGGCTATACCCAAAAAGGAGTATAAATATCATTCTGTTTCAGCAAATGAGATCATACAATCATTTTTTCATGACATTATTGTCTCTCACCTGTTTCACGTCCAGCCAAAAAAGCTTGAGGGATTTGAAAACAAAACACAGTCTCTACGTTCAACGCCGGTGTTCAATAGTTCAAAAATCGTAATATTATCGTCAATAACAATGGAAAATTAGAAAAGAAGCTTCAGTTTAACTTTACTTTTTTGCCTAGTCTAGTCGGTGAATGAAATATCAATTAAGGGATTTCACAAGCAAATCTGTGATGTGGGTATCCGAAGTTCACAAAATTTAGCACTGAATATCATCTGGACCAACGTGAACTTATTTGCAGGTCTTGTTTTAACATTGTTATAATGTTGTAATAGTCACTTTGCGTTCGTTCGAGGTTAAATCCATAACAACAATGAGCCCAATTTGGGTTATCAGACCTGAAAATAAGGACACCTTGATCTGGAATTATAAAGAGTCCCACAGTTCAAATAGCATAGGGCCTTATTAAGTCTAAACCCGGCTCTGCCAAGAACCAACAAAGAAACAATGAAACGGCAAAAAGTACATAACATCTAAAAAGATGAATGTGGAGTATAGTCTAATAGTTGACGAAAGAAGAGAAATGGATTAATTTTGGACATATTATATTGAATAAATGTCGGCACTCATCTCTTCAGTTTATGCGCAAGGTATCTCGTAATGTTGCCTTACACAAAACCGTCAACGACCCAAATGCACCAATGCACCCATCATCGTTCCAATCATTAAAAACGCTACACGTAGATAAGAAACAATGCATCACTATACCTAAAACCATTTACAGGAACAGACACATACAAAGACAGCTTTTTCCCTACGAACAATAAATGACTGGAATGTCCTGCCACCGGATATAACTGACGTTGAATGCTTGGAAACTCTCAAAACAATTTTGAATGCAAAGTAATCTGTAACTTGTCCCTGTTTTGATCGAAATTGGCTGAATATTTGCAGTGATGGGCCCATGGGGCCTTTTGCGAATACAAGCCATTGAAGATTGAAGATTGTGTGTTTTATACATTGCCTTTTTTTATTGTCTTTATTAGTGTCTGCTGGTTTGAGCCCATAACGTTCCTTGTCAGGATTTTTTCTTCTTTTTTTTTTTTAGCTGTTATATTTAGTTGTTCAATAATTCTATCCCAGCAGTCTATATTATAAAGGAGATACTGTCTTTTACTTACTTTATACATATTATTTCGCATTGAAAGAAGCGTTACGCTTTATTTTAATCTCTCTCTCTCTCTCTCTCTCTCTCTCTCTCTCTCTGTCTCTGTCTCTCTCTCTCTCTCTCTCTCTCTCTCTTCTCTCTCTCTCTCTCTCTCTGTCTCTGTCTCTCTCTCTCTCTCTCTCTCTCTCTCTCTCTCTCTCTCTCTCTCTCTCTCTCTCTCTGGCTTACAAACCGAGAGTCCCGCTAACTCAGGGTAGAGCACTTGCCTCACACAAAAAACCATTGGTTTCACTCCCGGATGTATCCCACCTACATCCCCCATCCGGCCAGCAATGAATGGGCAGCTGGATCTATCAGACAGAGGCGGAAAGTACTTTGCAATAGGCTTGCATTTGATAAAAGGATACATAAATTAGGCTAAACATCGGCTTTGTGTAGCTTATGGCCGATTGTTGCCATCGACTACCACTTTACATTTCAGTCAAGAGAGGTGACCAATAGTATAAGTTATGCCATAGATAGTAAGCATTAGTTAATATGTCAAGGCCAGAGAGAGAGAGAGAGAGAGAGAGAGAGAGAGAGAGAGAGAGAGAGAGAGAGAGAGAGAGAGTTATTATTAATTTTTAAATAATTAAACGCTTTGCCATTTATAATTTGAGATAACTGCATTTTAATTGTATTGAAATGAAACAAAAAATAAGGCGAAAATGAAGTTGGTTTATAGGTACATATCATTATCATAGAAACATAATATCAATATTATGTAAAATTGAACATGGGGTTTTCTTTAAAAGTTCAAGTAAAAGAGATTCTATTTATATGGATGGAAAATCTTGAGATATATTCTATGAGTTGGGGGCAGCGCGGCTCAGCGGTACGGTCTTTGCTTCGTACCCAAAAGGTACTGAGTTCGACTACCCGCCTCGTTGTGTGGCCTTGAGCAAGTCACCTCGCCCTAGCTCACTTTGCGTCGCTACACTGCGGCTGACGCTTGTGTTATTCCAGTCTTCCATTGGAAGATACCCTAAAGACAATAATTATCCCTCGGGTATCAATAAAGGGAATTCTTTTTTTTAATGAGCATCAACATTTGTTCACCAGTCTCTTATGATATTCTTTTATCAACAGTGCGGACTGCTACTAATGTGTTCTAATGTGTTGTCAAATGATGGATATGATTGTCAATAATAATTCCTACCATTTCAGGGCCATTTATCCAAAAGGAAGCAAAAGTGCGATGTCAAAAAACCGGTTCCAATCTCACTGGAAGTGTAAAACCACTCTTTCCTGAGGACTGGATGCATATCTTGTGTAAATGATCTTCTGATTTCAGCTGAGTGGTGGTATCTTTTCTAGTCTAAATACATGCTGGTCGTCAATAAAGATCATCCATCCTCGCTCTTTTACGTCCCGTAATCCTAAGAATCTGCCTATACATCTCGCTACGATTATAGTTATGCTACCTTATGATTCAATGTGTAACCTATTCATTATCAGTCCTTCGGAGGACGAGTTACATACACACTTCCAATGAGTTTGGAACCGGAAGAGAAGAAGATGTAACGTCATGACTTCTCTGCCCTGTTGTGTGTTAAATTCATCGTTCGTCCATACCGACGTATACATTTTTGCAGGTTTGATAACCCAAACTGGGTGGATTTGTTTGTTTTGTGTTTGTTTTTGTTTTTTTTGATGGTTTTTTTTTTTTTTTTTTTTTTTTGGTTTTGGTTTTTATTTATTTATATTCTGTTTTTGATGTCCCGCGCCTTAAGATATATTTCAATGTACATATCACAGATAAAAATATACAAAGTTAGTTTATGACGTAAAAGTAAAATATTTAGTGTTTCATTCCAGTTGAATATCGGGTCGACCCATGCTTCTAAGAATCTCTCCACAAAGAAGTACTATCCTGTCATGATTGTCTGCCCTTTGCGAGATGTGGGTACCGGGGAAAGCGTAAGCCTCTGGCAATAAGACACATTTCTGTAGGGATGGAATTTGTGTGCAGTCCTCTAGGATTCCTCGGATCTGAGATTAGAGAGAGGAGTAAGGGGGGGGGGGGGGGGGAGAAGGGGGGGAGTTAGGAAATAGCAATAGAAATTAATGTAAACGCAGATACCAACATTATTCTTGTCTTGTTTTTGAGTGTGAGTTGGCAGAGTGGATCAGGCATTGCACTTATACTCAAAGGTTCTGGGTTCGAGAAAACTGTCGGCATCTCGTTTATTCCTTGAGCAAGAAGTTTAGTCCCTATTGCTTACTTCTACTTTCTACAAAAGAAAACCTCTGCATGGAGGGTACCTACGAGGGCAAGCGGAACAGAGGCCGAGACCAAGAAGGAGGTGATCTCAAGACAAAGTGGACTGGATGGGGAAAACAACCACAGAAGCAGGACGCATGGCACATATGGAAACCAGAAGAAAGGAGTTCCGTCGAGATGTTTGGGAGGCTACGCCCAATAAGGATCCGCCTTAAAAATGAAGAAGAAGATTGCTCTATTTGCTGTGCAGTTCTTTGGATAAAGCCTGTGTTATTTCGGTCTTTTTATTGAGCTAGATGAGAGTCGTCTCTGGTGTTATCGTGCACGGTTTCTTGCAAAGATTGCGTGGTCAAATTTAAGATAGTGACGAATAATATTGTAAGTGGGTTTGTAGCAAACAAAAAGTCAACCTGGGGATTGGACTATATGTAATTGGTATTTTACTCCATTTTACTCCACACTGCTCGATAAATAAAACGCAATGATGAAATGCACCGTGAACCGTGGATATTGGATATGACTTAGTAACATTTGTAGTCATAGGGGGCAGCGTGGCTCAGCGGTACGGTCTTTGCTTCGTACCCAAAAGGTACCGAGTTCGACTACCCGCCTCGTTGTGTGGCCATGAGCAAGTCACCTCGCCCTAGCTCATTTTGCGGCGCTGCGCTGCGGCTAACGCCTGGGTTATTCCAGCCTTCCGTTGGGATAGAGCCTAAAGACAAATTTTCCCTTGGGGATGAATAAGGGGAATTTTTTAAAAATGTTTTATTTATTTTATGACTGAGCCTTCCAACATTTCAAACCTTGTCCTTAGCGAGCTTGTGCCGCTTTGTGGTCTTGGGTATGGCACTCGCCCTGAGATTTGTAGTTCCCTGGTTCGAGTCCCGCTGTTAGTGGCGAAAGTCGAGTCATTGGAAAACGCTTTTACTCACATTCTCTCGCCGTACTCAACTGTAAATTGGGTACCTTGCCGGTAACTAAACTCACAACTTTATTTCTATCGAAAAGTAATAGCATCTTCCAGGTGTCATGTTATTTATTATTATACGTATTATGTGTGCAAAGCCCTTAGAAATTTTGTTGGATATTGTCTTATGGAAAAGCTACTTTTTATTCTAATTTCTTCTTCTTTTTTTTTTATCCCTCAAAAGTTTTTGCCAAGATGAGGGTCATTTAAATTGGTCGATGTTTGAAGGACGAGTTTTCTGGCGAAATTTTTTAATACGTCTCTTTCTAGAGTACGGCAGTTACCGGGTTAAAATATTTAAACCTTCCTAATATTGCCCATACCTCGTACAGTGGCGGTGGGACAAATGACTGGACACACAAGACTTTGAGGTTGTCACAGTCCATGGCACGTCTCACCACAAGGCGAATAGCGTCATCGTCTAGTGAGCAATAGGACACGGCAAAACAAGTGATGTGGGGCATTCGAGGCAGCAAGGACGCCACCTAGTGGGAGGAAAAGAAATGAACCATTATGGACTGATAGTGGAGCAGTCCCTAAACATATAAGCAGCATTTTGTTTTTCTTTGCAAATCTGAAGAAAAAACTGAAAATAATAATATGCAAATGATATTGACCCGTGATGGTTTATATGTGAATCCCATCTACTTTATTCTCTACTCCTCCTCCTCCTCCTCCTCCTCCTCCTCCTCCTCCTCCTTCTCGTCCTCATAATCATCTTCATCATCCTCCTCCCTCTCCGTCTTCTCCTCCTGATCCTCCTCATCCTCTTTCTCCTCCTCCTTTTTCCCCCTCATCCTCCTCCTTCTCGCTCAAATCGCATCATCTTAATGAAAAAGGCTATATTATGTGCAGTTAGGATGTTAATAGGAAACAGCACTAATGCAAGATAATAATCTGAAAAGGTGTGAATGATACAGTACCAGACAACCCAGAGAGAAAAACAAGAAAAAAATTCAAAATTCAAAATAAAAAAATAATAAAAAATAAAATTCCCTTTGTTCATCCCCAAGGGGAAATTTGTCTTTAGGGTCTATTCCAATGGAAGACTGGAATAACCCAGGCGTCAGCCGCAGTGCAGCGCCGCAAAGTGAACTAGGGCTAGGTGACTTGTTCAAGGCCACACAACGCAGCGGCGGGTGATCGAACTCGTTACCTTTTGGGTACGAAGCAAAGACCGTACCGCTGAGCCACGCTGCCCCCGATCAGCCTGTCTCGACCAGGGGTAGAGCCTCAGACGACTTATTGATTACAGGTGAGACGTGCTTTTAAAGAGACATCTAGTCCTTATCATCCCCCCCCCCCCCCCCCCCCCCCCATCCCATTATTTATTCATGTTCATGTTTTCAAAATGATGGAGCATTTTCTAGTGGAAAAATTCACAACAAAACATGTGTGCCGGTATTTTTTTTATGTAGAACAAGCAACTAGAGTAACCTCTGTGGTGTAACCCGACAAGTAATTCAGAGAGGTCTGAAGATCTATATCCAGTGGAGGCCGTGGCATGCTGGGGTTTTTTTTTTGTGGGGAGGGGGAGTAGATTTTTTTCCTGTGTTTTCTTTTTGCCTTGTGTGACACTGTATCATAGTCAACTTTTCATATTTTTCTTGTGCAGGTGTAATTGAATAAATTAAGAAGAAGAAAACGTTTTGAATGAAAAGAACCAGTGGTGTCCCTGTCACCTACAGACATTGAGACAGATCCTAGATTGTTCCGGCTCAAGTTGAGTTCTCTCAATGTTCCAAGTCCGCGCCAATGCGCAAGATACTGAAGGTCACCCGGTGCGAGCCTGGCGTCCCGTAGGTTGAGGTAAGTCAGCGTGAATGACGTCACAGGGGTCAGGAGGTCAGGCAGGGAATCGTGCAGAGTGCATGATGACAGACTCAACTAGAGATTCAATAAAAAAAATTATATAAACTTCTTGTGGAAGAAGAAAACACCCAACATATATTGGGATACATTATGAGATTTTTTAATGTTTTGATAATCCCAACTCATCCTATCACAAGACAAAACTGCATGTTGAAAGCGTATTATCTGTGTGTTGTTTTACTATCTAGAGATTCAATTTTAACTTTAGATAAAATAAATCAAGAACTAGATACACATTGAACTATTTCTTCAAATGTTTTGGATATTTTAATCAACTGTCTGGTTGTCAGGAAACAGATGTAGTAGCTGCAATAATGTTTTATAGAGAATTAACGTTTCCTTTGAACCGGCTCCACATTGGAGGTTAGAAACTGTTTTTGCATTGAATTAATAGAAATGAATTATTTACTAGTTTTACGGTTGCAGAACATAATAATTTCACAAGAGATCAAAATTCAATGATAAATCTTTTACTGAAATTGAACTTCGTCTGTTTAATAAATAGAACTAAGACAATCTCAGTTCAGAGCAATTTTCAAACAGAATAGAGAATAATTTCATTACATATAATTGTGATTTGCACATAAATTAATTTTGATAGCATCTATCTACCTGCAAAATATGAATTAAGTATTGTTTGCGTTTTATCAGTATATTTAGCTCCATGTCTAATGATTTCCTTTTACTGCACAGTGTCAGTAAGCTCAAGGGTTAATATCATAAATGTTACTAAGATAACAATATATATCACATGTAAGAGTTGCTTATGCTAAGGCTTTAAATTACACTGTCGGAAACAAAAATTACAGATGAAACACATTATTATGGATGATTTGCTGCTGGTTCTCACAATTCAATACAATGCAAATACGGTAGATTTAATTTATTGAATTTATTGAAAACATGGGCTTATTTTGCACATATAAAACTTACTCTTTCTAGTAATACCAGAGATGAGAGGGCCCTTGACAATAAAGACGGGGCCTCGGGCATCAATGTAACGTGTATGGTGTTGTGCAGAGCCAGGGCCTTGAGGGCCGGGAGTAAGATTAGGCCCTCGAGTAAGTAGGCCCATCTGCCCTCGTCTGAGCCAACCTCTCTGTCTTCTATGTAGAGATGAGTCAAGTGCTGAGGACACAAGAAATCGGGGCTAGTCCAAAAAAAATAATAAGATATTTAAAAATGAGTGTATACGGGTCCTACTGAAAGAAACGCCGGCACGAGGAGCTTTCGGAAGGCCTACTCTTCGGACGGCTTCTGGAAAGCTTAGTTCAGCTCTGAGGGTCTCCGGATGGCTTGAGAGATATGAGCTTCTGATGACTCCGGACGGCTCCGGGCAGCAATTGGTAGGACCGTTGTATACGATTGTATTCTTTTTTATTTGAATATAGTTATACAAAAAAATAACAAAAAGGAAATTTTCCTAGGATAGAACGTCACCAAAGAAAGAGTTGAAAAATTCAAATAGATTAAGAAGATAATGAACACAATATCAATATTACAAAGCAGTGAGTGATCATGAAGAGAACGGCAAAAACTCCAAGACTCAACATCCCCATGAGAAGCGTGCACTCCTATCTAGGGCAATGGCAGCACAAATTCGCTCAAAGTTTTGTACAATGGATTACAAGCCAACAGAAACACTGAAGATCACGAACAAAACATATCAACTGTTCGGCGCTATTACTTTTTCTTTTGTCAACAAAGACCTGTCTTTTACACCTGAATATGATGAGAAAATGTGAGTAATGAGTCTTTTTTGTTTTCAGCAACTCATCTTTGCGCGGCCAACAGCGGACTTTGAACCATGGACAATGATACCTACCCTAGCTGGAATGAATTTGGTGAGGAAATGGAGCGGAAGTCCCACTTCAGGTAGGTATTCATACCACGCCCTCTGGCAGACGTAGCGGAAGGGGGTGTGGCCTTGTAAGGCAAGGCCAATCAGAACGTCGTCTACGGTCATCTGACAGTCAAGAATGATTGTGATTGGTCCTAGGAAATAAGGCGAAATGATATTTACATTTGAATTAAATTATACCAAGCACAAATTATTGTTGTCATCATCATCATCATCATCATCATCATCATCATCATCATCATCATCATCATCATCATCATCATCAGCATTATTATTGTTATTATTATTATTATTATTATTATTATCATCATCATCATCATCATCATCATCATCATCATCATCATCATCATCATTACCATAATTAGGGTAAATGGAAAATATTTGATTAGTGTTGGTTTGAGTACCTATTATTGTGATACAACTGTTGTTGCTGAAATTATTAATCTGAAAATGTAGGCAAATCATTATGATCTTATTGCAATTCTTGCTTCGAGATTTTCATTGTCTACAAGTCAGAGCAAGAATTGATTTTATTTGTTTAAATCTAATGTCTCATCTGATATTCAAGTCATGCTCTTTCCTTATAGACCACTTCGTCAAAAGATATAACGATTTAAAAGTGTTAAAATGTCCCTGAACAAAGTATATGAGATGTTTTGAACCTAAGACCGTTACCTCTAAAACGATCTTACAGGCGAGACTTCAAATGCTGACTACGTTACGTCACTATCGATATTATTATACACGTGCAATCGTCTGAATAATTCATGGCACATTGCCGAATTCCTAAGTGGTCAGAACCATCCGGCTGCTCCAGATTTATCTTTAAATTAGATAATATGAAAATAGGATGATGATGATGATGACGATGATGATGATGATGATGATGATGACGACGACGATGGTGATGATGACGATAATGATGATGATGAATGATGACGATGATGATGATGATGTTTATGATGAGGAGGAGGATGATGATGATGATGATGATGATGATGATGATGATGATGATGATGATGATGATGATGATGATGATGATGATGACCAAATCATACCTATATGATGTCCGTGTCTAACCTGTAGATCAGTGTTGTAGTAGATGCACGATATCTTGTAAATATAGCGTAACATTTTATCTTTACTCACGGCTTTGTGTAATAAAGGGATTGGGTGGTGGGTGAAAATGATAAATGAAAGGAGAAAGAAAAAAAAAAAGAAAGATTTATTTGACGACAAACAACAAGAACAATAGCAAAAAGAACAACAACAACAACGTCAACAAAATAACGATTTTTTAAAAGCAATGATAATATTGAATGTTAGCTTTATTTCCTTTATAGAAAATCGACATGCACTTATTTGTAGGTCTGATAGCCCAATTCATTATGGGCTCAATGTTATAATAGAAATCTCAACAACAACAAAATGACGCAAAATATTGTCCATTACAACAATGTTAAACTAGGCCCATGAATGCGTTCGGACTTGCATATATCTATGTACCTGTCGTACAAATCTATAGTTTTAGCTACACTTTACAGAATTGTCATAACATCATTGTAATGGAGTATAATTTGTATTGGTTTGAGAGTATATCCATTACAACAATGAAAGCATAACATCCAATGGTCTGAGACCCTCATACCACCTGGTCATTACCCTGGCATTTAAATCCTATTGGTGATGAATATATTATTATAAAGCTGTAACGCATTGGTTTAAATGAATACAAAGAGACGGATTTTCATCTAGCATGCTGTTTGTCAAAATGCCAAGGGAAATTATAATGTAATCAACATATTAATTTACTGATGATCTCAAATCTAAAAACATAACAATGCATAAAATGTGCACTTTGTTCGCACTGACAAACGTTAGGCAACGTAATTCAATGAATTAAACATAAGTGGACGTTATAATTATAACTATATAATCCTATTTGTACGCATCTCACCCAGGGATTTTCGTAGAAGACTGTGTAGGAACCCAGCTTGTCTGTCTCTTGGTCTCATCCATACAATGGGTAGACGTAGAAGCTCTCGACATAGTCTGCGATCTAGGAGAAGAGAGGATCATACTTTTTTTAAATCTAGTTTTTGTACGTGCGTGTGTGTATGTGTGTGTGTGTGTGTGTGTGTGTGTGTGTGTACATCTGTTTATCTGCATATATCTTTAAGTCTTGTCATAGACTCAACGAGTATGCTCTTTCCTTTCGTTAAATATATGATCGTCATTGCCATGCGGAGTATTGGGTCCAAATCATAATATTTACTTTAGTTACCTCTTTACTCCTATAAAAAAAAATTCGGATGGCTTTGTAAATTCCCTTACCATTGAGGTTTTTGGCATACTTGTATTCATCTGTATTCATCTCAGTGATGATATTTATTTTTAAAATTATCTATATTCACCCGATTAATCAATCCCCTTTAAAAGTTGAATTAATTTGAAACAGCTTTATTAGCAGTAGTTACCGGGTTTGACCGTAGCCATCGTTAACTTATAGCCTGGCACTAGAACCTCTAAGACTTATAATTTTACGTCATTTTTTTAGGTTTGTGCAACGTCTAGTGAGTTGTCGTTAGCAGCAGTGCTCAAGGAAACGAGTGATTCCATTGGTTGAACTATTGAATACAACTCACGATTTGTTTTCTTTTGTGGCCAAAGACTTCTCTTTTGACGTAATGTTTTGGTCAGTGTCAGGCTATAAGTTAACGAGGGCTACGGTTTGACTGATTCCTTCTATTAAAACTACAAATCAATGTTACAGTAAGGCAATAACGCGCTTTATTCATAAACAAAGTCAATATAGATACCTAAGATAAATTGCCATTCATACAATAGATTTTTAAGTAAACCTCAGCAGTCACCATGATACTGGACGGGTTTTGTAGCCAAATGTACAAAAGCGTCAATTGACTCTTTCCTCGGACAACTACTATGATAATAGGAACGATTCCATTATCTACCCTAAATGCATATGGCGATAACCAATCTCCTTGACTGAATAATTTGATGTTTTGGAGTAGTAGTAGTAGTAGTAGTAGTAGTAGTAGTAGTAGTAGTAGTAGTAGTAGTAGTAGTAGTAGTAGTAGTAGTAGTAGTAGCGTATGGTTACACCTCCAAATTAATTTCTTCAACCCAGCTTCGAAAGCATTCCTTCGCCCTAAGGACTGTTTCATAGCCACCTTCAAGTTTAGTTACTGGATGTTTTGGGGTGTATGTGACATGTGAGGGAGAAGGTGGTTGGGAAAATAGGGAACACGTTCCAACCAGCCTACCATAAGGAAAACTGGGAAGATCGATGGTAATGCAGTCCTATTACTAACAGGCATTGCAGTAGAGGGAGAGAAAGAGAAAGAGGGAGAGAGGGAGAGAGAGAGAGAGAGAGAGAGAGAGAGAGGGAGAGAGAGTGTGTGTGTGTGTGTGTGTGTTAGAGAGAGAGAGAGAGAGAGAAAGAGAGAGAGAGAGAGAGAAAGAGAGAGGGTGGGGGGAGAGACAGGGAAACAGAAAGAGAGTAGGAGATGCGGAGAGAGATTTAATTGTGGGAGGAAGAGAGAAAGAGAAGAAAGCTAGATAGATAGATAGATAGATAGATAGATAGATAGATAGATAGATAGATAGATAGATTGATAGATAGATAGACACAGAGAGAGAGAGAGAGAGAGAGAGAGAGAGAGAGAGAGAGAGAGAGTGAGAGAATTCCCACCAACCCACCATTAGGAAAACCAGTAAAGTCAACATGCTGTAATTTGGCGTGAGGCTTGAGGCTGAGCAACCCTATGGCAATGGCGTCCAATAGAGACATGCAGTCATTTCCCTCTATTGGGGTGGTCAGGTAGTCTCTGCTTATCCATTCCTCCAAGGGGATTAAACTCTGGCGGTGCAATGAGGAAGAAAATAAATTAAACTGTACCCTCTCGCAACTTATATCAATGTGTTTTTTCTCATTTATCAATACATTTTTATAGTCTTTGTGAGACATTGTATGTGACACAAAAGGTCACTCATATCATCTCCCTAATCTATTTTAACTGTATAAAAAAATTCAAAGAATGATTACATTAATAAATCTTCGTACCCTCTACCACCACAATCACATCACTACCATCTCTATCATCAATACCATCATCATCAACATCATCATCATCATCAACATCATCATTTCATCACCTCTCCACCATACCTTGACATGTAGATAATAGAAAGGCCATGTAGACACCAAGAATGCCACGGCCCTCAGCTGACTCTGTAGAATGGCCTCGGTCAGGGTTGCCAGATTATTTTTCAACAAAATGCCAGGGGAAGACTCAAAAAATGCCAAAACACTCCAAAAAATGCCAAAGTCTGTTGACTCCCACCCCCACTAAGAAAACTACTCACTTTTGATAGACAATTTACTATCATATCCTGGTGGCTTGCGTGTTTTCTTTTCTTTTTCTTTTTTTTTTTTTTTTTTGAATTATACTAAATTTCCTGTTGGGGTAATTTATTACCTACTGACTACTAAGTGGAGTGCTAAACCACTACACCACGGTTGAGAAAAGGTGTCATTTGAAGTATAATATACAAGAAAAGAAAATGCCAAATGAAAATGCCAAATGCCAAATGATTTTTCTAATGCCAAACGGTTTTCAAAAATGCCAGATTTTTGGAATCTGGCATTTAAAATGCCAAACTGGCAACCCTGGCCTCGGTCATCAATCGGGGGTAAAGGTCGCAGGGCAGAGAGTTCAGGCGGAGAGATTCCAAGAAAATAGGCTGGTGAACTAGTTCGTACTGGCACAAATCGCGGAGGTTTCTGATAATAAAAATGTTTAAACATATATTTTTTTTTAAAACACACCT
This sequence comes from Berghia stephanieae, assembly GCF_034508935.2. Taxonomy (NCBI): domain Eukaryota; kingdom Metazoa; phylum Mollusca; class Gastropoda; order Nudibranchia; family Aeolidiidae; genus Berghia; species Berghia stephanieae. The sequence goes on from NC_088362.1 coordinate 50,047,947, forward strand.
GGATAATTTAAATTCATAAATCGACTCTGTACCTTTAAAATATCTTTTAAAACGCTGTTGACATGATTTTTCTCATGTTGCCCCCAAATGTCTAAAATTCCAGGAGATGTGATATTTTAAGTGAGAAAATACGTGATAGATGCAAGTCAAATGTATTAAAAATTATATTTGTTATCTATTTATCTCCATTTTGGTGACCATCATGACATTGTAGAGAATAATATTTGTTAGATTGAAATCTGGGAGTGAACCAAGTTTACGTCAACTTGAAACAGTTTCTCGTTATATCATTATTTAGTTTAGTATTGGTCCCCAGGGTAATCTATATTTTTGAATGCATCTTCATTTGTGGTGTTGTGTTTCATTGTATTTGCGATGAGTAAATATATGACTTTGCTATTCTATTTTACTTATATTCTCAAATTTACATATTATAGTTAAAATAACAATTAATCAATTGTGATCATAATCACAATAAACCAAAGTCTAAATATATTTTCATTTGGTACACACTGTGCTCAAATTACTTCACAACACTATTTAAAATAAATCGTCCATTGCGTGCATAATAATTGGTCTCTTTGGCTCATATTTTGCAGTATGACTCTTAAAAAAGAATCATTGTCTAAAATGAGTACCTTTTTCCCTTTGAATCGGTTTTGTAATGTGAAAAAGCGCCTTTCCAAAGGAGACAATTTGTGGGTCAGATTTTGTTATAATTATCACCCATCAAATAGCTGACCACACTTATTCTAATTTGACTTTGATACAGTCGAGATAAGATGCCCACTTGGCCAGTGACACAATTAGACAATAAATAAATGATTTTAATTCTATTTATCATTCAGCTGCCCATTCATACCTAGGTGAAGTGAGGAGTCGTCCAAATCTATCCTTGACCATCCCAAGTTTCCCGTCCTCGTCACGACACAAGTGATAGACAAAATGGGCCTCCGTCAGCCATAGGGGGTGACCACGCAGGTTGACCTCTTGTCCATCTCCAGGACATTGCTCCCCTCGTGAAGTGGGAGTGCCGGATATGACGTCATCGGGATGGTTGAAATCAACTGTGGCATAATCGATGCTGGTCATAACGTCAGTCATCGCCATCTCGGTGATGGTTGTGGTTGACGTTGCTTTTGTTGTGTTGTTTGTATTATTTATTTTTGTCGATGATTTTGTTTTGTTTCTCTTGTTATTTTGCTTTTTGTTGTTGTTATTGTTGTGATATGGAGGTGATAGTGGCGTTTTTTTTTTTGTAGCTGTTTATTTGTGGTTGTTTTTGTTTTTTGTTCGTGTCGTAGCTGTTGACCTTTATTTTTGTTGTCTTTGTTGTTGTTGTTGTTGTTGTTGCTGTGTTGTTTAATTGTTGCTGTGTCTGTTGTTTATTTCGTCGATAGTTTTTTGCTGTGTTTTGCCGTTATTGTTTATTGTGATAGTTTGCTTCGTTGTTGTTATTGCTGAATTATTTATTATTTATTGAAGCAGTGAAGTGTTGCATTGTTATTTCAGCTATCGTTCTGTGTTGTTGAGGTGATGGTGTGTTTATTGATGTTATTGGCTTTGTTTGTCGTTGTCGTCGTGGTAGTTTTTAGAGGCAACGAAGAAGTTGTGGTTGTTGTTGTTGTTTGTGATGGTGCTGTTGGAAATGATCGTGACTTTGATGGCTTTTGATAATGCTGGAAGTGATGGGTTCTTTAAAATAGTTATATGTATTTTAGTTTGGGTTTTTTTTTATATTCTTTCTTACTGCTCCTTGTGTTGGTATTGCTATTTTTGATGTTTTTATTTTACTTTTATAGAGTTGCCTTGGGGGTTACAGCCTGTTGTATTTATTATTCCCGTTAACGGTATTTTGATACAGAACATCTCAAGTTTTATACACATAACGATGAAATCCAAGATTCACTGCAAGATCTGTCTCTTTCTTTTTATATTGTTATGAATTGTAAAGATTCAGGTCATTTCTTTTCTAAAATAATAAGGCTACATTTAGATTTAAGACGGCTCATTCGTTCATATGTCAGTTTCTAATAGAATTAATGGTGCAGGGACATGTAAAAGTTGATGTTATGGAAATAATACTGGAATATCACAATGAATATCTGCAATCTCCAAAGTGTGCGGGCCTTGTTTACAACTAGACGTCTATGAGTCCTTCAATCCTGCTTTGATTGACTCTGGAAACATCAAACAAATCATTTAACACGATTGAACACATGAACAAAGAAACAGAAATTTAAAATGCACCATCGACTGTATATCTAGTGTCCAATGTAAACACTCGTACAATGGTTCATCCACAAATCAATTCACAAATCATTGAAAATCACACCAAACAGCTGAAATTCTCAACGTAAACAATATCAATACACGGTGAGTACTAATTTATCTCTCAACAACACATACAAACTCTCTCTCTCTCTCTCTCTCTCTCTCTCTCTCTCTCTCTCTCTCTCTCTCTCTCTCTCTCTCTCTCTCTCTCTCTCTCTCTCTCTTTCTGTTTGTGTATATGTCTCTCACTCACACTCTCTCACACACACGCACACACACACACACACACACACACACACACACACACACAAACATTGCAGCCCAGCCTGGTTACACACTTTACCTTCTCTACCTACCTATAACTGATGCCACTTCGTGCAATTCTTCCTTATTACCTTGCACACCATAACATGGAATATCAAAATGGTAGCTGAGTACCTATTTGAAAGGTAACTACGTACCAAAACGTACCTATTCCATTTCCATGTTCTTTACTTTAACTGCTTGGACTACCTTGACAGTCACTTTTACCGTCTACGGAATAGTCTTCTATATTCTATATTGAGTTTTTATATAGTGCAATATCCACTGTACGTGCTCAAAGCGCTTTACAAAGGGTCCCTGGCCAACAACAACACTTAACATTTAGGACCGTACATGACGCCTGTTAGGCGATATTACAATTTTTCGGACAGAGACAACGCTGTTAACGGCCAGGTACTCATTTTACACCTGAGTGCGGTGAGAGAATGTGAGTAAAGAGCCTTTTCCAAGGACTCAACTATGCGCCGAGCGAGGCTCGTACCCAGGACCTTCCGATCCGAAAACTAGCGTCATACCACTTGACCACATAGCCGATTAGGCTTGTGCATACAATAGCGCAAAACATGATTTTTCAAACTCGATCGACCCAATTGTGAGAATAAATAAATTTACATATTATCTTTTAAAAAAAAAAAAAATTCGTGCTTTCTCATTTTTCAAAGCCACTCACAAAGTGTTATTTATTTCCCTAGCTATTCATAAAGGAACCAAGCTTCCATTCCATATACCCCTGTTGGGCGCATTTGTTGTTGTTATTGTCGTTGTTGTTGTTGTTTTTGTTTTGTTGTTGTTGTTGTCCTTTGCTTTGTTTTGTTTTGTTTTTGTTTTGTTTTGTTTTTTGCCTTTTTTGTTTTTGTTTTAATTTGTTTTGTTGTTGTTTATTTTTGTGGTTATAGTATGTTTTTTTGTATGTGGGGGGGGGGGGTATTTGTTTGTTTTTTCCTTGGAAGGGGGGGGGGGGTGGAGGGGTTGGAGGGGTGTACTTAACATTCTAGCAGCATCTGTCACTGCTTATAGCCAGGTACATATTATGAATCGGCTTATAAGGTATCTACATCTATTTAGTTTAAAGTGTCCGACGAGTTCGGCAGTTGGGTTTAAGTTTGATCTGAAGGAAAGTATTCTACAAGACCGACCAGCATCTCATCAAAAAAAAAAATTTTTAATAGACAGCGATTGATCGCTACTTTCTATTCAAGGAAGAACAACAAGGTTAGACCCTAATACCATGGGTCTAATGGTTTTGAAGAACTATATAGATAGTTCGAAGTTGACATCACTCAAGTCTTTGTTATTGTTTTTTTGTCATCCGCGTTTATGAGTAATTCTCACTAAACTGTAATAACCAGACTATAAACGATCATGGTTACACACAGATTTGTGTGTTGGCCATTTATCTTCCGGATGGCAATGTTGTGAACTTCTTAACCAAGCGCATACTATCTATACAACGAGTGAAGCGAATCTCTCGCTCGTCAAATGTGGGTGTGTCAAAGTTATCGTTCTTGGGTGGTGTGAGCAATCACATCCTTACAGGTGACGTGTTTGGCGAAGATTATACACTCTCTCTCTCTCTCTCTCTCTCTCTCTCTCTCTCTCTCTCTCTCTCTCTCTCTGTGTGTGTGTGTGTGTGTGTGTGTGTGTGTGTGTGTGTATGTTTTGATTTTTCATTCTTCCTTTCTCTTTCTTTGCAGGCAAATTGCCAAAGTTATTTAGGCCACAAGGTAAACTACACCTGGATATGTGTGTGTGCGTGTGTGTGTGTGTGTGTTTGTGTGTGTGTGTGTGTTTGTGTGCAAGTGTGTGAGAGAGAGAGAAAGAGAGAGAGAGAAGAAAGAAGAGAGAGAGAGAGAGAGAAGAGAGAGAGAGAGAGAGAGAGAGAGAGAGAGAGAGAGAGAGAGAGATTTCTAACAATCAACCTTGTGAGGTCATCTTTTTTCCTTATTATAATCATTGGTTGAACAATTCAAGATAAAGTCATCTGTTTACCTTAACATTGATATATTGGTCTGTGGATGGATTTGGGTGTTTCGTTGGATTTTTGCTTTGTCAACAAAAGATGTAATATAATGAGAAAATGACGGATGAATTATTATTATTATTATTATTATTATTATTATTATATTATTAAATATTATTATTATTATTATATTATTATTATTATTATTTATTATTATTATTATTATTATTATTATTATTATTATTATTATTATTATTTATTATTATTATTATTATTATTATTATTATTAATTATCATTATTATTATCAAATTAAACCTAGGCATTCCACGAAGGAATATAGATAACTCCTCGAACAAGGTGTCTGATGTCAACAAGAATCACCCATGTTGTCAAAGTCAGCAAATTGGGGGTTAATAATATTGCTCAAGGAAAAAAAAAACGAAAGTGCCTGAAGCAGGGCTCGAACCTGGGTCCTTCCGCTTCACCAATGCCTTAACCACTCGGCCACTTATTATTATTATTATTATTATTATTATTATTATTATTATTATTATTATTATTATTATTATTATTATTATTATTATTATTATTATTATCATCATCATCATCACCATCATCATCATCATCATCATCATAACTATCATCATTATCATTATCAATACAATGTTTTTATTCAATGTATTCAGTTGCTTGGTGTTTTCCACATGGTTACAAAACAGATAGCAATATCGACTCAAAAATTACGCCCTGATAATTTGACATTAACTCCAAAAAAAAAAAAAAAAAAATTAACCCAAAAAATACATAACTACTCACCAAGACCCCAAAGACACACTCTGAAGTGGATGACGTGTATTGGAAAAGGACGTTATCTAACCATGTGTCGTGTTTGTACTGATATCAAGGGAAGGCTTTGGGTCGGCGCCAGGTTTATAACACAACATAACCTGTATTCAATTGATATCACATGTAGCCTGGCAGGTGGAGAACCTACGGTGTTTATCTTTTAGAGGTGGATTGGCCGTGACGATACTTGAAGGTCTTATCAGTGCCAATGGAAAATGGATTTTTTGATTT
>NC_088362.1:50058582-50148582 GCF_034508935.2 Berghia stephanieae
AGCCATAACATGGTTAAGAGTTAGACATAAGATTATAGTCTGAGACGCTACAGCTTGTGGACGCTGTGCACACAGCATGATCTTTCTTTTTTATTATTTTATTCTTGTCATTTAGTGTCTCTAAATTTTTCCCTAGTGCCCTATTTATTCATGAAAAAAAAAAACTCAAACAAACAAACAAAATTTTAAAAAAGATTTATTGATAAGACATTGAATCATCCACCGACCCCGCCACCCATCCCCATTTAAACAGACAGACAAGACGGATATACATACATATACAAATAAATGTCGCAACTCATCAACACAAGTATCATTCTAAGACTAATAATACAAGAAAGATTGAAATAATTCATTGAGAACGTTAAATATGACAAAATACCATATCCTACATATGGATGCATTCAATACAGATTATGAATTATTAAACATGATGAGAAAAATACAATCGACAAAATTAGTACTCACAGCAAAAACAACTATATTTTCATTATTAGAATAATTTGACAATTGACATGAAAATGACAAAGAAAAAGAAAAAGATAAAAACACATTTAGCCTGAAAGTCTACAACCGGAAGGCTGTAAACATTTATAGTATAGTCTGGTCATTTTACATGCACCACACGCACACATTCACATGCACTGATGGCATGCAATCAATCATTTTATTGGTGTATTGTACCATAATACAATATGCACAAAAAGTGCAGCTACTATGACAAAAAAAAAAAAGAAGCAATTTATTATAATGCCTCGTTCTGACAAAACAAAAATGTCAGTTTCAAAATATAATAATCATACAGATTAAAGGATTTAGAAAATCCTAATAATGCATAATATGAAATGTGCTTTGTACACCATCGGGTGTTCACGGATAGTTCTATCCATGACATAGACAATTTCAAATTCAAATACATGCAACAACTCATTTTGATTCAAGTCTGAGACAAGTATAAAATAAAATTGTACTTAAAACTCCAAACCGTCTCTTGACTACACACCCTTGGCTCATCTGCCATTTTCTTCAAAAGCCTTTTTTGTCTTAAGGGTTTACTCTATTAGTTATAAGTTTTTAAAGGTCTTCGGAATAATGCCATTTATTCCCCTATTTGTACATTAATTACAACTTCATGACATGTGAATGTAAAGATTAGTAAAAAAAAAAGTTTATACGATAAATAGAATTATAAAGACCTATCTCTAACATTACACCAATACGAAGCACATACACATATCTTAATATCTGATACATCAAAATCCACACTAATAAAATGTCCATCTTGTAATGCCCCCCCCCCCCCAACAACCTCCAGTATTACATATTGCCCACCATCGCTACTATATTTGAATCTTTTTTTTTTTCCCTTTATCCAATCATAGAATATTGAAATGGGGTTGAAGTTGAGAGATAAAACAACTTACATTTTCACCCATTATCTACCACGAGTGGTACCTGAATGACAAAAAAAAAGGATGTAGAAAATGCCACGGAGAGAAAGAAAATAATAAAGAAAAAAAAAGTGAGAAACTGTACTGAGTGGCAGTAGAGAGATCTCAAAGAACAAGATTTTAAAAATGATTTTCCTTTATATTTTTTACTTATCCTGGTCAAGCACCTGTTCCATCGACATAACAATAATACACAACAGCAATCACTTTGTCACATTCACATAGACGTTGGGAAAGGGATAGTCTATATAATTCACTGATATCAAATCATCCTTGATTGGTCATTGGTCACACGACTTCAGTCCAATTTTGCTAAAGCTTCCAGTTTGCGGAAAAACCCTCAAATTTTGTACTTTTATACTTTAGACAGTTCGTATTCGAAACTTAATTTTTTAAACTTTGTTCCCACTAAGAATTTCTTCCTTTTCTTTTTCCAATCCTTTAAGACCAAGATTGGATTTCATATAAATTATCCATTTTATATCTTTTTGATAATAACTGAAATCCTAATAACTCCAGGTGCATTAAAAGCCACGAGACACAAGGCTTCGGTTGATTTACTTTATCATCAATTGATCCAAATTTCACTCAGAATAAAATAAAAAGAGAGGGCTACCTCATCTCAATACAAGGGATTGAAGCCATGTGATCAATGAATGACTAGGAGTGAATAGGAGTGAATAAAGACCGACCTAATTGATGTGAGACAGTCTTTAAGACGAGATACCGTAATTTTTTTTATAACAGCGACGATGAGGATGATGATGGTGATGATGATGATATTGCACTGAAGGGGAAAATGGACTGTACATCATCTATATATATTACAATTATTATTTTAAAGAGATGGATCACACCTCAATTTTGTTAAAAGTTGAAAAGAGGGGTTGGGAGCTTTGAAGAGAGTTTGTTGATGCCATTCTAGCTTTTGTTTCTTAAGTTTAAATATTTGCTTCAACATATATAGAAAAAATAAGGATAGGTATTGAATTGTAAGCTTCAATTTATTAGATGAAGACAGATACTGTGGACATTTCAGGTTTCCCCTTTATAAAAAAGTATCTGTCTTCGTCTAGTAAATTGATGCTTACAATTCAATATTTATCATTATTTTTCCTTCGAGCTTCAAGCAGAAACATTTTCATTAGGTATTCAAAATATAAGTGAAATTGTCTACTACTACTCTCTGCAATAGTTCCTCATTCTTTCCACTTTTCCTCTTCTGAATTCAATTATAATTTATTTAAATACCCTGTACATTACCACAGCAATAAAAAGTAATCACAATGCGTCATTGAAAAATGTTTCGCATTGCACAACACTAGTCACATCATGTCTTATCACATCATGATTAGCAATTACAATATGAGTGAATCCAATGTGAAATTTACACCAATGGTCCCCAAGCCTTGGGCAGTCCACAAGAAACATTGAATGAATATCTTCTGAGTTAACGTTTTTTGTTTGTTTCGTTTCATTTACAGGCTAAATACTAGCATGTTGTTTGCTTTCACTGTAAACCATTCTGAAGGCCTATAACTACAACATATTAAAAAAAATTATGCCCTTCCGCCACGACATCATAAGATATCACCGCCTAGGCATTCCACGAAGAATACAGATAATTCATAAAACAAGATGACTAATGTCAACAGGAATCACCCATGTTGTCACAACATGAAAAGAAAACTCTCCTTTAACATGAGGATAGTTTGGTGGTTTTTCTTCTTTTGAATGCTGTAGTTAAGTCACATTAAATTCACTCATATCCTAACATGTTGACAATGAAAAGGCATACAGCATGTGTTTGCAAAAGATAAGTATTTGTATAAAAAATGAGAATGGCGGATAAGAGGGTGATTTCTGTTCACCCTGCAATCACAACCAAAAACATCACAGGCTGGAATTGAAAATTACTGCTTTAAAAAGGGGGGTAGAGGAATGAAGAGTTCTCTATACCATGATTCCACGTTTTGAAAAAATTATGCCAAATAAACATAATGCGAAAATTGCAATCCGATGCCATATATAAATAAGGCAAAAACTGCATCTAATGCCAAATATGATTATGCAATAATTGCAATCAGATTCCAAATATGAATAATGCAAAAATTGCCTCTGATATCAAAAGCAATTAATGCAAAATTGCAATCTGATGCCAAATATAATTAACTTGATTCTTGTGAGTAAGTCTAAAGTCTCCTTTAGATATTGTATACTTTTTTGGATCACCATCTGATTCTCACTTTAAAAGTGAAAACACTAATGGAAATGTTAAATCTAAAGGTTGAATCTTTTCTGTTTTTCAATATATTTCTTTGAAAGACTGATAACACAGTACATAAAATGGTATAAAATAAACTATCATTTGAGGAAAAAAAATAAAAATAGCCAGACAAGCAAGAAATGACAACTATGACACACTGCAGGAATGAGTGGACACATAAAAAGCTGGGATGTAATATGTTCACCCACACAACTTCCACTCTGTGCATGTCAGCGGTGACACATACAGTGGAATCCTGATAAAGCCAACACTGCAGGACCAGAAAGATTGGTTCACTTTATAAGCAGGGTTGACTTTATCAATAAAACACAGATTAAGAACGGAAAATTTGGGACCAACAAAAAGTATTGACTTTAAGCAGAAGTTGATTTTAAGAGTGTTGACTTTATTCGGTTTCCACTGTAACTGTAATAATGCTATTGTACAGTTTGATGAGAATCTCAAGATTTGATACTCTTTATATCTTGGTTTTCATGACTAGAAGTGAAGACATCAAATGATACCTGTTAGTTTGTATTACAAATGACATAGTGGTTAATTCATACATCTATACAAATAGTTTGGCATGCAACACTGTGGAGTTGTGAATTCATAATGAACTATTTACACTTTAATGTACACGATATTCATATCATTGCATCTACTAACTATGCAAGTGACTGCTACAATGACATGTCTATTTTTAGCAAAAACTTGAGCACAACATGGCATATGTTGTTTACATAATTAGAAATGGACATAGACAATTGCCCAAAAACCTACTCCAATTATGGAGCACCGAACAAAAAGTTAGCACTTAATCTTTAAATGTACTTGAAATTGTAGCTACTTATTGCTAAGTTAGAGACGACTGCCCATGATATTCTCACACCTCAGGAAGATTTACAATATAGGACAATTTTGATAAATTATTTTTAGCTACCATCAATCTTTTATATGTTAACATTCTTGAGTTCACCCTCATTGAAAATCGACCACATCTGTTCGATTTTCCATGCATATGAACTCGAGAGAGTTAATCATCTCAACCTGATATTACGTCAGCTGTGCTAGATGTCTAAAGTGAATCTAAATTTGAAAAAAAAAAAACAAGAATTCCAAAATTTGAGTTGTTACTGTTTTGTAATTTTTGTTGTTGCTTTTTTATTTTGGGGTGATTTTTATTTTTTGTATTTTCTTTTTCCCCGGGGAACAAGGTGACAAAAATAGATGTAGAATTCTAAAGGAAATATGAATTTAACCCAAATTTCATAATTTAGCCTGAAAATTCTATTTTAATATTTTAAACATACAGATCATCATGACGTAATATAAGACTAAGACCAAGGGTGACATTTCTGTGATCACAGCCATCCCATCCCTTATGTTGATACTATGTACAATGTACAATCCCCTATCTTCGCAAACGTTTACATCACAAGTCAGTGATAACCCATAATGGAACCCCCTTTTTGGTGAATATATCTTAGGGGTTTACACAAGTCAGTTGGGAAATTATGAGGACATCTCGAAAAATGATATATAGGCAATTAACAATGAGTGCTGAATGTAATTTCCTTTTACTCTTTTTTCTGAAACCAATTAGGATGGTAATTTCAAATCTATTTGAAATTTATAGCATAATATTTTTTAAAAGCAACAGTTGTTTGTTTATTTTTTTTAATAAGCACCCTTAGTCAACCACTAAACATATTTTTGGCCTAAAACACTCAGACTATGGTGTACAATCCCTGTATGAGATAAAATATTTTACAAAAAGCAATAGCCTGTATCATATTCTCTAAATCAGGAGTGGACTCAATGAGGTTTTCCACTCCAAAAGTTTAGCTGGGATCAATATATTATAATAGTTTGGATTTTTTAATTTTCAAATTACGCATCAAATCGACTGTAATACTCAGTCAACTTAGATAAAGGAGAAATATATATATATTAATTTTACAATTGTTTAGACTTTATATTAAATACACTGTCTTGATAAGGTATGTACATTATAATGGTAGAACTGTAGTATATCATGTATTTATATTGTTTGTTATTAAAGCCTTCTCGTTACTGTATTGATGGTGAGGTATGGTTTTGTTGATTTGATATATATATATATATATATATATATATATTTGGAAGAGATGTGCAGTGGTAGTATATATATATATATATATATATATATATATATATATATATATATATATATATATATATATATATATATATATCATGTTACATATCAACATGTTATCATTACAATAGGTGTACCAGGTGTCCAAATGATCACAATTACACAGCCAAGTGTAAAAATATACAAATGCAAAAAATATTAAAATCTCGATTCTCATTAAATTCTCATTATCTTTATCAATTCGTCATCATCTGTTGACACATTAGTGACTTTGACTTTTTCATCCATTATGCCTTTTGCCCAGCAAAACAGGGAGCAGTTCCTGTTTGACCTTTCCCTTACAATCTGTTTAAGATTCTTACGTACAAATTTCCCAAGGCTTTCATGTGCTTCTTTCCCGCTAATGTTCATACATTGGGTCCTTCAATGCCCTCCATTAAGATTACCCTTAAAGTTTTAGTTACCTTTGTATTATTACAAGAATAGGTTTTGGTTTTATCCTGATTCGTGACAAGAATGGATTTATCCTTCTACTCACAATCATATAAATCATAATTTCAATTCTTGCAAATCTCTATCTGTCTAAGATGTATTTTTTATCGTGTTTTATAAATATCATTGCTTTAAAATACTAATACTTTAAATAGATTTGTGGTTCAATAATGTAACAAAAACATTTCCTCAATGTTCCACAACAATTCAAGAAACAAATCAGTATACAAATACAAATTAAGCTAAAATTGGACAAAAAGAATTTTCCAAATTGGTGTCTGCACTGAACATTCATTATACTTCGACAGAATAACAATTCGGACACTTCCTTTGTTGCATAATAGCCCAAACTTGATCCCTATATTACTTATAGGGAGTACTTTTCCTATTTTAAATATCTAGATAAATTTAACATATCAGGTACCATATATTTATGTGTGATGGATGATGCTGTCATGTACTATTGCCTGTGTGTAGTTGGAGGTGTGTGAGTGATGGTGGTCATACTAATGACACACTAAGTGTGTATGTGGTACATGCAGTTGTCCACCAAGTGGCTGTGGTGATGCTGGTGTAGCTGTTGCTGAAGTCGGTGGTAGTTGCCATCAAAATGGCCACTGTCTGTCAAGATGGACAATCTGCTTTCGACAGATTTTCGATCTGGTAAAAAAAAAAAAAGTAATTAACAAATTAGATTTTTTTCTGCAAATCAATTATAATAAAGGAATTTTGTCTACAAGTTGTTTAAGTATTTCTAAAACTCAAATGCTAAAGTTTACCAAATATTTTTTACAAAATAAAAATGGCAAATAGAATTTTTGGCACTAAAATTGCAAAGTTTGCATCAATAAATGGCAAATTTTAAACAAGATGTGCATACAGTTTGACATTGAAATCGCATGTGTTGTTTTTTTTTCTCCTAAATATGCCTACAAGTCAGATTAACGCATCTTTAAAATAAAACTTCACTTATATCTAGTTTTTAAACTATTTTTTTTATTCAAGACGACAAATTCATTTTCATTTATTTATTTATTGTTTTATTTCTTTATTGCTGTAATAAATGATTTCATTCTTTATATTGATTATATATTGATTAGTAATCAAAAGAGAGAGAGAGAGAGAGAGAGAGAGAGAGAGAGAGAGAGAGAGAGAGAGAGAGAGAGAGAGAGAGAGAGAGAGAGAAAGAGAGAGAGAGAGAGAGAGAGAGAGAGACTCACATTTCACCAGCATGTGTCTATCATTATCATTGCGTGCTGTCTGGGCAAGACTATGCAGTAGAATTTGAGCCACCTGGTACCTCCTCACCACCTCGGCCATAATGTCAGGGCTGGACGTCTTAGAGAACTCATCTAATGCTGCTGACTGACACTGAAAAATATATACATAAAAAACGAATTATCAAAAATAAATAACCATTCCACGCATCAGCAGCAGTGCAGCACAGCAAACTGAGCAAGGGAGAGGTGACTACCTCGAGGTCACGCAGTACAGTGGGTAGTAGAACTCAGTACCTTTCAGCTGCAAAGCAAAGACAATAACTGCCATGATGCCCCATATTTTGTATAACTATTTATTTTTACTTTGTGAGAAATCAAATTTAAAGACCTTAGTCTCAAATATATAAATACTTCATTTTAGGGTCTATAAAAAAAATGTTTGAGGAGGTTGTGGAAGGAGTGGGTAATGATGACTCACCAAGTGTATAGCCTGGTTGTAGATGAGTTTGTCTGCCGTGGCCATGACCAGTTTTTGTGTGAGGGGCGTGCGACAGGAAGAAGAAAACTCCTTGTGGATGTTTTTACATTTGTCAACAACGTGGTGATAGTAAGTGTTCATCTCGGTCAACACTGGAATATAGGAAGAATAAAAGGGGAAGGGTTAAATAAAAGGATGATGGTTTTACCCCTTCATAGATAGGGTTTAATTTTATTCTTACATGACACATGATATGTTACAGTATTATTTGATTGGACAATTCTCAGATTAATAAAAATAGTGAATAAAATTCATAATTTTCAGCCCTTGAGCAGATGAATTTATAACTTCCATTAAACTACATATTTACTTTTTTACAAAAAGGGTCTATTATTTTTTTTTAATTGATAATCAATGCCATCTTTGATAAAATGTTCTAAAATTGTCAAGTTTTTATAATTGGTCAGTTTGCATAAGATCCATATTAAATAAATTTTCTTCAATCAAATATTTCAGAATTCCATTTTTTTTGGATGAAGTGTACAAAATATCTTTGCAATAGACTAGCGTCTATCCAAAGGGTTGCATGCAAATGCTATTGTCCATTTCACACCATAGAAACTGGGCTTAACTCTAACTCCACAGGCCTAATGGCTCTGATGGAGAACAGAGAGGGAGACAGATACTACAGACCTGCCTACAAGTCATTAATAGAATAGCAGTGAAAAAAAGGGGGTGGATTGCATAATATCCATACCATTCCTGAGATTGGTAGAGTGTTGCAATCTGTCATTCCTGAGTTCATCCCTGGCCATGTGAAGGGCTGAGTTGAGTAACTGACAGGCCCTTGCATAGAGGACCAACTGTTCCAGACTCCGCTGGGAGGAGCGGTACTGACTGTAGTGTTCTGGGGAAAGCTGTTCTATCTGTATGTGTTTGTGGAAAATGGATGGGGTGAGGGATTATAAAAGAGAAAATTCAATTATTATCAAATTATTTTTCAATTGGAATTTCTCTAAATTAGAGCACATGCCGTGGCATTATCAATGACTTAACTATTATAAAATGCCTAAATTCTAATCCCTCAGTCGTAACCTTATGTTATGAATGAAACAAGACATTGAAAATTAAATTATTTAAAATAAGAATGATCATGTTAATTTCTTTTCCTCATGAAATTCTATATAATTTACTCAATTTTTTTAATAGGTTAAGAATAGGAATTTATATCTCACCTTCTTTGCCTCTGAAGGGTCAAAGCTACGGAAAGCACTACCTAACGTTCTGGCAAGATCAAGAATGCACTCCACTAGATCAAGGACGAAGGTCAGTTTGCCCAAAGTCTCGTTGTGGTTTTCCTAAAAATTAAAAAATATAAATAAATAATAGCACTTCACCTCATGAAAACAAGTGCTTAAAGATTTTCCAAAGAGAATAATTACTAATGATATTACAATATTTCTGACACTGAAACATTCATGGCAGAATATGAGACCCACACCTTCAAACTGGTATTCCGATGGAGTGAGCCTTTTACATTTTAATAAGACATCATATTCACTCTTTAAAAAAGCATAACAATGTAGGTATCTTTACATTTCACTATTAATTTTAAAATATAAAACCTAATTGAGGTAGCAGTTTATTATGGCTCAGGATTCTACATAGATCCCAATGAAAATGAGAAGGACACATAGCATGACCTACTTAAAGCAAAAAAAACCCCCAAAAAACAGTCAGTATTTGACTATGTTTCCCTTTAACACATTGCATATGTCCCTCTACCTAGGTATTACGCTTTTGGCACAAACTAAACTGGGTTCGACTTTCAACATTTTTTATCATTACTTTTTAATTTTTTTAAAAATCTGTGATCCATTTTTTTTCTTTTTCTTTAAGTCATATTCATTCAACTTTATTTGACTTGGATGAAATCTTAAATACTATGACTTAATGACTGTTGAATCTTGAATTTTCTTCTACAAACATCATTATTCACTTTATTTTTCAAAACACTGGAAGGTCCTCCAAAATATGCAAGACAATCAATGTGTCAGACATTGTAATAACACAAATGCCGAACAATTAACTCACTCAATCCTTGAGATTTTTGCTACTTTTCAAAATTGGAAAAAATGTATTTAAAAATGTGCATAGATAAGTTTTATTCAACTACCATTAAAATGAAAAATGAAAAGCATTAGCTTTGATACTACACCTATAATTTGTCTCAGAAAAATGTAATAAATAGGCATGGGATAAAAGTAACCCCGGGTATACTACGGATATATTCGGTGTTAGGGTTGAATGAGTTAATAAATAATAATCCATGCAGACTCACATCCATAAGGGTTTCCTCCAATAAAGGTTGGGGGACAAATCTCAGAGGGTCTGTGTTGGCGGGAGACTGGGTGAGGGGGAGATGGGTGCCCGAGGAAGGAGAGGCTAAATCCATGCTCGGGGCATTGCAACTGTTTCGGCGTCTGTAAGTAGGAGACCTGTCCCGCTCTAAAGGAGACCCGTAGAACTGGCACTCCCTGTCACTTCCACTAGATGGGACTCGCTCTCTTGAACCGGCAAACGGGATCACTATACCTGGTTGGAGAAGACAAAGATCAAATAAATTGAGCTTTTATATAGCGCAATATCTGCTAAATGTGCTCAAAGCGCTTTACAAAGGGTCCCGCAAAACGTTACATGTTGAACGAGACATGCGCCTTATAGGCGATATTACAATTTTTCCGACAGGGAAAATGCTGTTGACGACCAGGTACTCATTTTACACCTGAGTGCAGTGAGAGAATGTGAGTAAAGAGCCTTTTCCAAGGACTCAACTATGCGCCGAGTGAGGCTCGAATCCAGGACCTTCCGATCCGAAAGCAAGTGTCATATCACAAGACTACATAGCCGCACAAGATCAAATAAATCAACATATATTTTTGCATTCAGCATATTTTGGTCTCCATTCCCATTTGATCATGTTCTGGACCCCAAAGCATATTTAAATATGAGAAATCATATTGGTTGGCAATTTTTGCCCTATGAGCAGAATGGAAGTCTATCAGAAAAATATGTTTCACCAGATAGAAATAGATTCATCCACCCAATCAATGCTGGATGGAAAAGGGTTTAGAAAATACCTCAAAAACATAAGACTATTACTGGTCCCTTTGCTTGTGAAGTGAACAAACCACTGGGACCATTATGATTCAAGCTATTCTGCTGATTCAATATCTGGTTTAATGTCAGGATGAAAACTAAAAAAATTAATCAATGACCAAATAATTTTTTGGGAATTAATATGTACACTTGAGTACTGTTTCCTTACTGTTTCCTCGAATACACGGTATACTCAAATTCATTCGAATATCCTGAATCTATTTCCTTATTTGTCTTTGTACACAATTTCTTCAAACTACTATTTCCTCAAACTGATGTGCATGTCCCGGGCAGGTCGGGGAAACTGTGCCCGGGTGCATTATGCTTTTTAGCTTTTTATTGAGGATATATTCTTAATTTCATATTGATTGTCACTATAAAAATTCCATTATTCTAACTAATCCATCTTGATTTATTATAGATTGAGGCCATGATTAATTTCATAGAATAATATCAAAATTTATCATAAACCAATGTTACGCCATTTTTAAAATTAAAATATCCCACCTTGTCTATTCTGGTTGGCTTGCATTTGATTTGAGAGGAGACTGGAGTCAGTGCTCACACGGTGATAACTTGGAGGTTTAGAGTTGTCCTCCCCTGGAGATACACAGACAGATAGACCTGTTACAGATTTGAATGACACATAGCAAAATTCTGACAACAAGAAGACATTTTCAGATTTGATTTAATAGCATTGATACATTGAATGGATAAAGTTTATTAATTTGATACTACGTATATTTTAATATTTAAACACCAGCAAATTACATCATTAAAAACAGTCAGCAATCAAGGGCAGTCAAATTTTATAACTTAGTTCAATAACTTCATAAGGAATGTCAAAATGTCTTCTTAAAAAGTGACTTATTTGTATCAGAGGCATTTTGTACGGGAATCTTGATAATACAGCTGGTAAGCAAGAAGGAATCATGGGTTGGATTTTTTATTTGTTTGTTTTGTTGGGTTTTCTTTTGTATTTTTTTTTTGGGGGGGGGGGGGGGGGGGGCATGGTCTTGTGTTGGGATTAATTTTTTGTTTGTTTTTTGTTTTTTTTTGGACATTTTCGTTTTGATTTTTATTGTTTCGACAAAGGGTGACTAGATAGTCTAGAGGTTAGAATCACTCTCCTGGATTCAAAACATCATCTAAATTGTTTTTTTAAACATTTTTTTAAACCGTCCATTCAACACTGTAATAGTAAGGAAAACTCAACTTGCCCAACTTTTTGATAAGTTAAAAGCTCCTATTAATCTACGGATTAATGAAGTCTAAGATTTCTGGCAGAAAGGAAAAAAATGAATTTTGTCAATGTACAGCCTAAATCTTCTCTTTTCTATGTCCCTTACCATCCCTGTGCCTGGCCAGTGCCATCAGGTTGTCAGGTACTGTGTTGGAAGTGTTGTGGAAGTTAGCAGAAGAGAACGGGGCATGGACTGGCTGTTCTGGAGAGTTGTCGTGTTGTGGGGAAGTCAGATGGAACATGGTGGGCATTTTGTTGGGGGACCCCAGAATGGTGGGCAGTCCTTGGGTAGAGCCCCCATTGTTGGAGATTTGGAGAGGGGTGAAATAAGGTGATCCTACCGCTGAAAGGAGAAAGATACAAATAGATTGATTCCACTATTACCACCACCTCCTCATACTCCTCCCCCTCCTCAGTCAAAAAATCATCATAGTAGAAATGTCATTTGTGAGTTGTTTTTTTCCTCAATTAAGGGGGGGGGGGGTTCTGACATCATGGTTTAAGACAAAATTATCGCGACTGGGATTTTGATGAAAAGAGTAACCATTTCTCTTGATTATAATGAATCATGGAGGAGAATGATTAGCCCACCTTGTAATTACCCACTTTGCCTTATAGACTTGGCCTGTCATCTAACAAAACTCTATATTATCAAAAGCACTATTGTAATCACCCACCTCTCAAGCAAGTACAGACTCTAATAGTCTATCATTTTTCACTTCACTGACCATATAGCAAAGAAACAAAAGCCTTTTTTTCTCTCTTCAATATCAGTTTCAAGCTTGATCGACTAATAACTCATCCTTTTGACAAAGCATCTTACACTGACACCCCTAAGATTAATTATCATTGAATGAAGCAAGTCTTGTCTGTACCATGCCTGTGATACCAATCTACGATACAAGATTAATTAACTCATTGATTAAGGGGAAGAAATCTCGTTATCATAGAGTGTCTATTGACGAACTTATATTTTATTTTCAACTTGCAGTCAATTGAATAGGCATCAACTAATTAGAAAAAAAACGATTGGCCAATGATGTAAAACCCCAGCAAGATTACATCAAAGCTAATTTCATTTTCACTTGTCGTTCTATCATTTGCGTTGAAATGGGGGCGGGGAATAGAAATATGAGAATGCTTAAAAACAAAGAAAAGACTTATAATAAAACATACAGAGATGATAAATAAAAATCTAGAGAAAATAAACCTTACACCAGTGCCTGCTCCCAAATTTTTCACTAGAAATGATAAGATCTCCTTACAGCCCATGCATTATTATGCCTTATGCCCAGTAACCCATTCAAATAATAATCTGGTCTCTTTGTCACTCATGATGCTACTAATAAGGGACTGACCACAGTTTGTTTTTTTTTCTTTTTTCTTTAAATCAAGAATGAATGAATGAAAGAAAAAAAGAAAAAGAAAAAGAGTCAAAAAGTAACATCATAACTGTTCAATGTTAGACAATTTTCAAACACACTAACATATTTATAAGATTAATTACAAAAATAAATGTAATCTTTTAAAAACACAAACACAAGTGCAAGCTATTCATATTTCTATAGCGTAAAACGTCCCAATTCAAATACTTGGGATCTGACCAAAGATTAGCAAAGTTCAAATAAAGAAGATTGTTAACCCTTTCAGACAAGATTTGCTTGTGCTATAATTTTCACAATATGTTTATATTTGGATTTAGACAGCTGTATCTTCCCAATGAAGCCTAAGTCACATTGCTTTTACTGCTCTCCTGCTGAAAATGGTCAGGTCTGCAATAAGCGTCAGACAATAAATGGGAGATATTTTGTCATCTGAATGAAATTGCATCTTGTCGTAAAAGGGTTAACAATCGATAAGGGGGTTAGTGCCAAGGATATATCAAAAGACACACATTGTGATTTTTTAAAATTGGTTAGTTGCAGGATTTTAATTCTAAACAGATTTGGCCAATCTATGTGTGTGTGCGCACATGTGTGTATGCATAGTAGTAATATTCTAATTTTCTAACATATAACTCCATCACCATGAACAAAGCAAAAGATTTCTAATGTTTAATCAAGCAAAGGCAACACTTTTTAAAATCATTTTAAAATCAAATTCGGACCCGAAAAAATCAGCAATGGAAAGCAGTCTCAATCTGTATATTTTGCTTTATAAGAAATCCTTCCTTTCTCAATCCAAGTTTTAACTTTTTATTTTTCCTCCTGGCAGGTAAGGTTAAGAAATGAAAGGTTAGGAATGAATGAAAAGTTTAGGTCATTGATTAACGCTATATCACTTTATTACAAATAAATAATGAATTTATTTCGCGCCTAAACATTCACGTTAATCATGCTCTGTGGAACTTTACATAATTTTATTTTTTTTATTTAAAAAATCACTACACTACTTAATAAGCATGAATACAGAAGCAAAATCTAAGCACATCTATTTCATAAAAAATAAGCTTTATGGAACAACTTAGTCTTCAGACATTTCCTGAAAGATGATAAATTTTCACAGGAATTTGTCCTAGAACTGAGTGCGTTCCATAGGCGTGGAGCAATGGATGAAAAGCCTTTTTTTTTAAGCAAAAAAAGGATTTTGAGGTGGTAAGCTTTAAAAGTTGGGACTGAGATTATCTTACCCTGAATATTACCCTGCTTTCCTACCAAACCAGTTTAGATGAACACGTGATTCTTACCAGTTCATTATTTTGATTGTATTAATCAAGTAAAATAATTAATTCTCCACATATTTATAATTCTGCCTTTACTGATTTAACACTTTAAAAATTAATAATAAAATAAGCATGCTGGATAAAATTAGTCTTAGCATTTCCCAATTAATTAAAATTGACTTCTTGGGGAAGAAATTATTGGATGGAATAAAATAAAAAATAGAATGGAGAGATTTTAAAGAGAAACAAAGACATGTCTACAGGGTATGGGATGAGTAGCATTATCATTATACTACTATCAATATCACCATTATCCACACACTACAGGGATAGCATCCATCACAATTTTGATTAATTTATAGGTTTGCATTGGTATTTTCTTTGTTTTGTTTATTTAAAAAATTTTTTACAAAAGGAGTTGTTTAGTTTTGAATGATACAGTGATCATGATGATAAAAAGAGTGTTTTCTCCTTATGTTCTTTAAATTTTCTTACTTTAGAACTGCAAGAGAAAACATGACATTTTTAATTGATTAATGTAATGTTTATATTCATATAAGTCTGTGTTTTTTCTTAACTAACCAATCGTTTCAAATGATACAGTGATACAGTGTTTTCTCTATTTTGTTCTTTAAAATCCCTTACTTATCTAGGAGAAAACATGACATTTCTTTAATTCACGTAATTTTTAAATTCAATTTTAGCAAAAGCAACCCAATAAATTTCACCTTTTCTAAATTGGCAAGCATCCCTGACATGTTAATTCAAGCCCATCACCCAACACAATCAGTTGGAACATGCAAAGAGTTACAAAATGTATGGATTTAAGAGTCAATATTATTCCCATACACACTGAACCATCATCATATCAACAGTCACTTGCTTTTTCAAACACACCCAGCATGTACATCAACCAAACTAACACAAAATGAGGGTGCTTCAAGTGTGTTTGAAAACCAGATGACATTAACACACAATGATGGTTAACAGTTTACGAGAGTAGACTGTCATTCTTACATTGCTGAGACTGTAAGGCCAAGGGACTTTCTACACCTCTGACTGAAAACAAATGGTAACAAATAGCAAAAAAACTGGGGTCAACATTTCATGCTTTCTATCCCATCATTTCGAAATGTAAAGGGGTGGAAGCTTAGTATAACGTACTTTAATTTAATAAATATAAACTCATTTTATAAAGAAATAATATGTTCAGAGTTCATTAAGCTCAATAGATAAGCGGAGATAAAATATAGTCATACGTGGGAAACCTGAAGAGCTGAAGGAAAAAACTAGAATGGCATGAGTTGGGCCATTCCATAACATGTTCTTTTAGTTATTTATTGAAAATTTGATATGGAATACTGCATTCGGCACAAATTTTACACTCTCTTTGGACACATAGATGGTAGTTCAATCAAATGCTCACCAATAAGCTTAACTTGATAAATCAATAACAGATAGCAATAACCAACTCAAAGACGAGTGTAATCTTTTTCTCTCTTACTCTTACTGGCGTAAAATGGCAACAAATAGTATTGCAACATAAAACACATATTGTTCATCATTTTGTCACTATCTAATAAAGTGTGATTTTTCATCGTCCAATCCAACTGTAGTGCAAAATATGAATGCGTTTTCTCCACTTCAATCCAGCTCTAAAAAGCAGGAGATTCCCACTGATGACAAATTAATATAGCAGAGTGATATTTTGTTTTGCCAGTGCTACTAACAATTGCCATTCCTTTTAATTGAAGCCAAATATCAATCTGCATGCAAAATAATTTATAAATTTTAAAAATATTTTTTTAGTCTTTCAAATAGGCATTATATACAAAAACGTGCAAAGCTCTGGGAGGGTAAGCAAATTTGCTAAAATAAGACAAATAAGTATTTATATGATACAAAATGTGAGGAATTTGCCAAAAGAAGAAAGAAAATAAAAACAAAACAATACAAAAAAAACAACAACAACAACCAAAACAGCCAAACAGTCTAACACCATTAACATTAACCAATAGAGTATCGTTATCTCTTAGACAGAAGCTTATATGAGCACATCACCTCAATTCAGTTTTATATTAGTGCTAACCAGGGGATAAAAATTGAAATCAAAGTGAAACTGATCAGAATTAGCAAATGTGAGGCTTTGTTTTCTTTTTCTATTTCAGAAGTCTATCCATTGTCCTCTGTAGAAGCTAACTCAAATTTCAGAATTTCTTTTGGCTTTAAATCTAATTTTCAGAGCTTGCTTCACCAAAACAGAATGCTAGGCTAAGGCTGTGGGTCACATAGGGACTCATCCATTGAGTCTATATCATTGGAAGTTTCTTAAGTCCTAAACAGATATCAAGGAATCGACTTGTGATTATCAGTCACACACTCGAGGTTGCTTCAATCTCTTTCCAAATATTCTGGGGTAAAATTGAACATTATTTTACTCAATTTCAAGATTTAGTGTGCCACTTTTAGTATTGGAATTGTGCATAAATTTCTTTCCTTAAAAGTAATTTGTAATTCAAAACAGCTTATAAAAAAATGTTATAATTCTATGAAAGTTGAATATGTTTATAAAATATGCCAATGTTGTTGTGAGAAATAGCATTTTGTAAAAATGAAAGCATCAAAGGTATGCAAAACCGAAAACTAGGGGTGCTTAAGTGAGCCAATAAGATGGAGAGAAAAATAGAATGAGTGAATGTGACTCGTAAAAAGGGGACAATACAAAACAAACATTTGGAATCTGAGTGGTTTGTCTGATTACTATTACATAGCGGCCAACTTTTCAAAGAGCTAAAACGGGACACCCTAACGCACAATACCGTCATGACTCGAAGCATCAGTATTTTGGGAATATTATATAATATAATCCAGATTTAGAACTGTTTTTGTTCATTGTTTTGGGGAGCTGCAAGGTCTGGGCCGGACGTCCCGCTTGCTGAAAGGAAATTGATGTGCATTTCGAACCCAACACCTCTCATTTCCAGGTGCATTGATTGCCGCGTAATCCTGTCTGACAGAGATTATTGCATATGGCCTCTCATGCATTATTGTGTCCATAACAGCACCTTCCCGTGGTGTTCCCCGTTTCTACTGAGTTTGTTATGGGCGCGACCGAGTCCCCGGCGGTATAACCGGGCTAGGGAGTAGGTGGGACCCCTTCCTCTTAAGGTGCAGGAGACAGAACCCACCAATGAGTGGTACACGCTCTGCTCCTCACCCACCCACCTCACACTCATTCTGTAGTGTGGTGTCCTCTGTATGTCCTTACTTTTCTTAATCTACCCCTATAGCTCATACTTGTATCCTAGTGCTGTAACTTTAACACTTCTATACTCCCTCTTTGGTCGACCTGTGGCCCATGTCTTCTGTATGACTATCTGTGATTGATTGTAATCATGTATCCTTCTTAAAAAATTGAGATTTTTAGGGAAAGGGATGGTATCCCTTTGTTTTAGGCCCACAGAATCTCTCATCGACACAAATGACCCAGGACGTGACGATCCTCTGTTTATGAAATATGGCCCTTTAAGCAGAAAGATTAACTGAAATAGATAACTGCAAGCCAGGAAACAGTAGGTGGCGGGGAATGGGCGACCGTCAATCATGAAAGAGACTGTGGGAAAGACGAAATGAAGGCTACTTGACTAAACCCTATAAAAATTAATTATATGAGGAACATGCATCTGCAGTTCAACTCCTGATGTTATGCAGCTGACAGCGAATACAGGTTAGGGTGGGAAGACAGACCAGAGACTCCCCAGCATGCCATGACAAACAAAAGGAAAGCATACGAGCTCGGACGTCGCCTCGAAAAAGGTCCGCGCCAGACAGTGAGTACCCAGGCTGATCTGCGCGAAAAGTCAGCTACTGGACAAAGAAATTCCACAAACATTTGAATATTTTACAAATTAACATTTGTGGAATCAGGAATAAAAAGACAGAGCTGAAGAAATTATTAAATGAAAAGGAAGTTCACATCGCTTTACTTCAGGAAACCTTGTATAAAAATAGCGATCCATATATTGCTGGTTATACATACTATACCTGCAAATGTGACGACTGCCGTGGTGTTATTACTTATATAAGAAATGACATCACGGGAGATGTTACTTCTAAACCATCACAGAACTCAACCGATGTACAGAAAGTCACCTTATGGCACCTAAATAAGAAATTTACCATTTACAACATTTACAACCCTCCACGGTGTACTATAAACCTAACAGATCTAAACAGTTCCCAATACAACAACACAATAATTGCTGGTGACTTCAATGGCCACTCTCCACTATGGGGATACAAAAATTTAAACAACACAGGAAAAGAACTAGAAAAGCTTTGCAACACAACCAACCTCACCATTTTACAAAATGCAGACTCAGTCCCGACCCTTCTTCACAGAGCTCATATGTCCCTGAGTCATCCCGATCTAACCATCATCTCCTCTGACCTTCTGAATTCTTGTCACATTAAAGTCCTGGATGAAATAGGCAGTGACCATAAACCAATTTTAACACAAATAACAGTTCAAACACAGAAGAAAACATTTGAGCAGAAATCCAAATGGAATTTCAAGAAAGCAAACTGGGATGTTTTCACAGCAACATTAGATGACCAGCTTCCAAAAATTACAGATACATCAAGTGTAGAACATTTAAACGAAGCCCTCACCAAAGCCATTCTTGCAGCTGCAAAAGCAGGAATTCCAAGAGGTAGTCGACAGAATTACAAACCCTTCTGGAGCAAAGAAATTGAAAAAGCAGTAAATGCAAGAAAGGAAACAAGGAAAAACTTAGAGGAAAACAAAACCATTAAAAACAAGATTGAGTACAATAAAGCATCGGCAATTGTCAAAAGAACTATTAACAACGCTAAAAGAAAGAAATGGGCAGACACATGCGCTAATATTGACCTCAATCAAAATGGGAAAAAAGCATGGGCCTTACTTAATAATCTTAACAATGAAACCCCGAAAACCAACCCAAAGCCCATGAAAACTACAGAAGGAACAATCGTAGATGACCAAAAAAAAGCCATGATCTTCAACAAACATTTTGCTTCAGTAAACAAGGCATCAAAAAGAAGTGAAAAGGACAAAAAATTGATTAAAGACCTTAAACATCAAGAAAAGGCCCCAAAAGCTATCTCATATCTGTTCAAAGAGGGCTTTACCATGTCAGAACTTCACAGAGCTATGAAAAAACTCAAGTTAAGGAAATCCCCTGGACCAGATAAGATACACAATGAAATGCTCCTGCATCTTAGCGTGAGAGGTAAACAGATGCTTCTCAAACTTATAAATCTAACATGGGAGACAGGAATAGTACCAAGGGGATGGAAAAATGCTATTATAATTCCAATCTTAAAGAAAGATAAACCACCCGACGAAACGAAAAGTTACCGACCAATATCTCTCACCTCATGTGTTGGAAAGATCGCTGAGAGAATGGTAAATAACCGATTATACTGGTGGCTGGAGACATGTGGCCTACTAAATAAATATCAGGCAGGCTTTAGGATAGGGCAAAGAACAGAAGATCAATTGTTTAGATTAAGTCAAAAAATAATTGATGGCTTTCAAGATGGAAAACATACAGTCGCGGTTTTTGTTGATCTCCAACAGGCCTATGACAAAGTATGGAGGAAAGGGTTGTTATCAAAAATGATGGACTACGGAATTGATGGAAATCTCTACTTCTGGATTAAACAATTTCTCAGTAACAGAACAATCCAAACAAAAATTAATAACGGACTGTCAAACAGAGAAGTATTAGAGGAAGGTCTCCCACAAGGATCCTGCCTCAGCTGTACTCTCTTTCTTATTTTATAAATGATCTACCAGAAGTATTACAGACAGAAAAGGCCCTATATGCTGACGATTTATTATGTGGTATACTACAAAGCATCTACCAATAGCCTCCAATAGAATAAATGAAGATTTAGAAAGCTTAAACACCTTCTGTGATAAATGGAAATTAAAAGTAAATTGCAATAAAACAGTCTACTCTATATTTACTAAGAGCCATCCTGTTTCCAAGAAAGAAATAACACTCTCCATCCAAGGCCATCGACTTGCGAAAGAAGAAAACCCCACATATTTGGGCATACAGTTAGACAGACAACTATCTCTGAACAAACACACTCAGAATGTAAAAATCAAAGCCACAAGGAGACTCCAGTTACTAAAACGACTAGCCAGTACTAATTGGGGAGCAGACAAAAACTCGCTTCGACAACTCTATTTAGGCTATGTGCGTTCCGTCATGGACTACAATTTAGCCCTCCAAAATGTAGGTAGTAAAAACACACACAAAACCTTGGACAGAGTACAAAACCAAGCCCTTCGCTTCATCTCCGGTGCCCTGAGATCGACACCCACAGCAGCATGTGAAATACATACTAATGTGGAACCACTTGGACTTCGCAGAGAATCAGCAGTGCTTGAAATGGTTGAAAGATACAAACGAAAAGAGGAAAACCATCCAAACAGAATTCTGGCAGAGAAATGGAAACCAAGAACAAGATTAAAACAAAAATCCCTGCTACACATTGCTAACAACTTGAATGAAAGACACAGACTCCCAGAAAACAGAGAAAAATCTTTTTTAATCAGTCAAAAACCTCCATACGCCGAACTAAAACTTCCAAAAATAAAGACTAACCTCGTAGAAGAAACAACAAGAAATAGAAACAAATCAGATATACAAACATTAGCAATGAAGACAATACAAGAATACCCAGACAACTGGATACATGTTTACACAGATGGATCTGCCCACAAAGGAACTAAAAATGCTGGGTATGGGTTTGTAGTAGAATACCCAGATAAAACCTGTGATAAAATCCACAATTCTTGCGGAAGCTCCTTCTCAAACTACGAGGCAGAGGCAGTTGCAATAGAAGCCTCACTGCGACACCTCTCTTCTGTTTTCCAGCTAAACCCTTCAAAACTTCAAAACACTGTCATCTTCACAGACTCCAAATCGGTTCTCCAAGCTCTCGATTTAGATAAACTCTCCTCAACATTCAATAGTTTAAGATCTCAACTAGATGAATTCCTTACAACACACAGAGTAGACTTATCTCTCCAGTGGATACCGGGACATTCAAATATACCAGGAAATGACAATGCAGACAGACTAGCCAGACTCGGATCAACACTTTTACAACCATCATTTCCAGTATCCTTAGACACAGCGAAACAAATAATCAAAACAAATAAGAGAGAAGAATGGATGAACAGTTGGGCAATGAGCACCACGGGTAGATGTATGTTTTCCCATATGACCACTCCTGTAAAGACTGATTGCCTAAATAAGCTCAGAAGACACCAGCAAAGCATCATCTTTCAACTAAGAACACAACACATACCGCTCAACAACCATTTAAGCAAAATTACAAAAGACACATCCCCCTCCTGCCCCCTATGTCAACACCCCAATGAAACAGTAACACACCACTTGCTTGAATGTCAACCTCTTGAAGATCTGAGATGCACATTCCTCCCACCAAATCCAAGCATCAGTAACACACTTTATAGTCACCTGGAACAACTACAAAAGACGTCTAACTTCTACGTCATGGCACAAGACCGAAGGGCTAGAGCTCAGGTGGTCGCTGGTTCGGATAAGTAAGTAAGTAAGTTCATTGTTTTAATTTGCTAGTCAAAAAGCATAATCCTGGGACATGAAAAGGCCATTTACATACATATTGCAGTCCAAATTATTTTTTTTCTAGTTTGTTGGCCACTCTGCTATTATTATTGACAACAAATGCATGGTGTTAATGGTGTTTGACTGTAAATGGTGAATATCTGATACAATCTTGGTTACACTGACAAGAAATTAAAAAAAAACAACCAAAAAAAACACAAAATTTCAAACTCCATATATCTACAATCAATTCTGATAACATCAATAACTTACAAGCTCTTCGGTGGGGAGAACCCTGAGTATTGGTGGTGTAAGGTGGAGGGGTGACTACACTGGATCTCTTCCATGAGGGGCCACTGCCAGCATTGGGTGGGGTGCCCACGCAAAATTGGACTGGATATGTGATAGAACATAATGTGGATGGAGGAGAGAGGGGGAGAGAGAGAAAACAGGGACATGGGATGTGAGAGGAAGGAATGAGGATGGTGTGAAAATTGTCAAGCAAAATGTAAAGAGTGAATAAGTCATTTATAATCTTTAAAAATTGTTCAACAGGTCTGCTAAATGTAGCAAATAATAGATCTATATATTTTGTAAAAAAAAAAATTGTAGTTCAGTAAAAAAAGAAAAAAAGTATCAATTCCAAATGTATGGTGTCTACCCTTATTTATATGAATAATTGCCTTGAAATGCGTTAGAGCTGATGCAATGATGTTCACAGACATGTAAATGCTGGAAAACAGAAAAGACGGAAGTTTTTGGAATCTCAATTTTTTTTTTTTTCACCATTCTCAATAGCTTTTAAGCCAACAGAACGATCAACAAAATCTACTACCATTTTGTAATTGAGACAAACGAAATTTCAAGATGTCAGGGATGAATCCCAAAACCAGAAGTCAACCTTAAAAATGTAAACATGAAGGTCATTTTCCGGTAAATTTGACTTCATACGATGGCAATTTGATTTATCCGAATATAATTAAGATAACAAGGTCATGGTCAGAGAAAACGACAAGTTGAGCCTTTATAGAAACCTAAAAAATAGCAGAGACATTCTTTGATAAATAGGCTTAACATGTTTGTGGGAAGCTAACAAATGTGATGTTTGCACATTGACGATGTTTCACTGAGTAGAAAGATGAAGGCCAGGTTGCTGCACTAAAATAGCAGTTTGATTAATATTTTTAAAGGAGGGAGATCTAAAAAAAATTGAAGGTTTGGATTATATCTGTTTATCTGGTATATTGTATGTTGAGGTTGTATTGTTGTTAATATGTGACAGGATTTCCAATTGCTATTCATGATAATCCGATTTGCATGTCTATAAATTCTCAATGCATCAAAATAGAGGTATTAAATTGTGAAGGATTCAGTATATTACTGCAAGTTTCCTGGGCCTACCACATGCAACAAACATGAATTTTTGGGTTTTTAAAAAAATTCAGAACATTTGATTTTCACAAAAATATATGTATATAGTTTTTTTAAATTTAATCCATTTTCCAATAAATCGCAACTTTGAGTTGTTCAAATTAGAAAGCTTTTTTACCTTCATACATTATCAGATTCTCATCAGATCAACCGTTCTGTGCTAAAGTCTGCTTTAAATCATTTTTATTAAAAAGGTGTTTGAGAAATGATATCTTTTTCATAAACAAAACCATATAGAATTGAAAAAAAAATTGTCTTTTATTTGTCTTCAAGTGGTTGTTGACCTGATGAACTCCGACAAAAATCTGGTTGACTTGAGTAAAAAAAATCTCTTTATACGTGGCTGTTTGATTATAAAGTCTCAAAAAAAACATCTATAAAAAAGCGAACTAATTTACCAAATTTCCTCCTAAAATTTTGTTCAAAAACTAAAAGAGATAAATATTTCCATTTAGCTAAATTTGACATATTAAAATTCTATATAAAAGCCAATTTTTAACTAAAATTGGTTGACCTTGGAAAAATACAAAGTATATTAATCATGAATGGTCTATATAAATCATTCATTTAATGGATTTCATTGGTCAAATTGAAAATGGGTAAATTGCTTAGCTTGGCAAAGCTGGATGATAGCAAGCCAAGGAGGGATGGCATAGCTAGGATATTTCTTAAGCAAGAAGTGAAATCTCACCTGCTGGAGGTGAGAAAGATCCAGCGTCAACAGGGTCCACACCGGACAGGCGATGCTCAGAGTGACGACGAGCCACAATTCTTTCACCAGTCTCATTTTCCTAATAGAATGAGGGAGAGAATGATAAAAATGTAATGATTGTTTTTAAACAAAAGGAGTGAACTACTCCTGATACGTTTCAACCAGTGGATAGTTTTCAATGCAACAACATCTTTCTGGTGTAGTTGGTGAATATTATTAACATGGGTATTCTTCAGTATTCTATTCATTTTCATACATATTTGCTCAAATTATGAAAGAAACAGAAACATGCCTAAAAGAACGTTTAGCAAACGTTGAAAAAAATTTATAAAGTTAAAAATTATTCTTCTGTTCTCACCATTTTAACATCATTTGGTGATTTTATTTTCCTCCTTATAGGCACAGGACTCTCTCCCCCTCCAGCCGCATCTCCAACCTCAACCACACCCTGCCTGCCACCTTTGACATCAAATGATGACACACCCCTGCCTGTGGCAGCCGATGTAGTAGGGGTGGTAGTAGAAGCTGGCACGGTGATTGGTTGTGACTGTGAGGGGGTGGGGCTTACATCCATGGGCAATGTGACGGGACGACCAGGACTGGTTGCTTGTGGACGGAGGATTTCCTCCTTACTAAGCGTCTTTTTTATACCGGTAGGTTTAGTGTTGCCACTTAAGTTATTGTCTTTGTTGTTATTGAATAAAGCACCCTCTCCTGGCCGAATTTGGATGGCCTTTGGCGACCGATGAGGGGAGGTAATGGAGGCAATGATGCTTCTGTGGAAAAAATGTATGTATTGATTATTGTCATATACTGTTTAGGACATGAAATACTAACCAGCACAAACATAACCACTTTGTACAAAAGATTGGCAAGCCTTGTAAAAATAACTGTAGGTCAAAACAAAATGAAGCCAAATCAAATACAAATCAGGCAATAAGGACATCAAACCTTTATTATTTCTCCATCTAATGTTGAAGGTAATCTTTGCTAGGTAAGAATCTCAAAAGAAAATCGTTATAGTAAGGGACCAATCCAGTTTTTTGTTACTGCTGTTACCATGAACCAATGGGAATAAGATAAAAAAGAGTGTATACTTCACATCACATGATTAGCTTTCCCAATGGGCCATACACCAAAAAAACAAATGTCGTGTCACAGAAATCGACCATTGCCAAAAATGATTATAACTCCAGATCAACTCACCCGAAAGATCCGATTTCTTCTTCAGCCAAAGGAGCTTTGACAACACCAGCGTGTGTGATTCCATCTAGAAAAGGCAAAATAAATAAGGATAACTATTGGCCGTTGGCATCTATTACATAACATGTGATCCACCACACAAATCTGTTGCTTAACATAGAATTGAAAATCTAGGCTATAAAACTTAGTTCAACTAGAATACTTTTAAAGAGGACAATAAACACAGTCTTTTTTAAAAAATAAACACCAAAAAAAAAAAACCCAACAAAAAAACACAATCAATCAAATTTTTATCTTTCTGAACATTCTGACTATAACACAATTTTCAGCACCTGTTATATCCTCACAAATTGAAGGATGAGGAGGAGAGGAGAAGGGTTACATATTGTCTTAACTTCATTAGCAATATCTATGACTATTTGAAACTAAGATGTTCCATCGATTTCTTTTAACACAAATGGACATATTACGTTGTATGGCTTTACCAACAGATTTTTAATACTACAATAACAAAGCTACTATAAAGCAAGAGTGGTTGTTTCCTTACCCGATTCATTGCCAATGTGTTCTGGCACCATGACAAAATCCTGGAATAAAAAAAAAAAATCAAAGATATATAAAGATATGCATGGTGCAATGACATAATGTGCTACCACATTATCTCGTTCATCTATAGTGTTTCATTCATCCTGTTTTGTTGATAAAGGGGAAACCCGAAACATTCATTTGATCTGTTTTTGTAATCAAATTGAAGCTTACATTCAATTTCACATTTTTATTTATTGCTAAATTCCATAAGACATTTTTACCTCCGGTGTAGATCTCCCTGTGGCAGTTGGTCTGACATCTTCCTTCTCCACTTTAGTAAAACCAGCTACTGCTGTCAAGGTACTCGTCATCTCTTCCTCTTTGGCAGCTTGGGCTGCTGCTGCGGCTGCAGCGGCTGCTACAACCTGCTGAGACAGGGAATGTCGTCAATAAATATTAGGGCAATTCAGTTATTTATTTTATCAAAATATGTAAAAACAATATGATTCCGTGAATTTGTTTCATGACAAAAATTACAAAGATGTGTTGAATCAGCTGTGTTACCTTAAGATTCTTTAAGACAAAAAATGTAAATGAGTAAATAACTGATAGACAAACTCCCAGAA
Source organism: Berghia stephanieae (assembly GCF_034508935.2). Classification (NCBI taxonomy): domain Eukaryota; kingdom Metazoa; phylum Mollusca; class Gastropoda; order Nudibranchia; family Aeolidiidae; genus Berghia; species Berghia stephanieae. Next base: position 50,085,846 of record NC_088362.1, read on the forward strand.
ATAATTATAAGCATATACGTATATCTTGTCTGTCAGATAAATTAAATATAACATATAAATTTCTTTTTGATTCAATTTATGTGCCATTTTATGCGATTAGCCTTATTCACAACTTTCAAAAATCAAAAAAGTAAAATATTTAGCCCTTCAACAATGACTTCTTAAAACCCAAATATATTAAAAATCATATCTATAACCAAAGACTTAACTTCTTTCATAAAAGAAATAACAATGATGAAACTTGGGCGCAAATTTCTGTTACTACTATTCAGTGAAAACTGAAAGATAAGTAAAGGTGAAACCAATCTCTCCTTGCAAAGAAATTATTTTTCTCTATTGGATAGTTAAATTATTATCATAGCATATATAATTCAACCATTAACAAATTTGCTAACTTGAAACACTAATGATCTTTAAATAATGAGCTGAATATTAAAATAAAAAGATCAAACTTACCTTTGGAGACCTGGCAGGGGACATTTTACTTTTATTCCTTGGGGAAGCCCTTGGGGATCTTCCTGGTGTGGAGGATTCTGACGAGGAGCTGGATCGACGTCTGGGGACTGATACGGGTTTGGAGACCACTGGAATGTATATAAATACAACACCGTTTATATTTTGACTAATGCTCTGTCATGAACCATCTCAAATGATCTTGTTTTCATTTTTTTTATTATGAATGTTTTATCATACTAAAATAATTGTATAAAATATGAAAAATTTTATCTATTGAAAGCCTAAAGTGGTGAATCTTCTTTAAAACTTATAAGATGAAAACACGTAATTACAATCCATTTACTTCTATTAAAAAAAATATTTTGAGTGATAGGTCAGGACAGGGAGATAGTAATGTTACTCTGTTACCAACAATAAATTATAAAAATGTTGAATTTGATTAGGATTAACAGATTTTACCCATTTAAATAACAATGACAAGCTCTCACCTTTAGCAGGGCCCGTCTTCTTCAAAAACGGATGGTTGAAAAACTCGCCTGCAGAAACATAGACACAAGTCAGTACAAGAATTCAAGAACATAATAACTGTAGTACTTGATGGAAAAATATTTGAAATTGTTGAAATATCAAATCTAAAGAAAAAAAGAAAAAAAATTACATATTATAACATATTACACACTTATTTTAAAATTTCAAACCCCTTACCAAAGTCAATTCTCTCCTCTGCATCTCTCTTCAACATTCTCATCAACAAATCCCTGAGTTCTGGTGAGGTGCTGAGTGGGATACTGGGGGTGGAAAATATTAGGAGACAGCTCAAATAAGAGACAAGCATAACACACAGATAGATTAATGTGATCTGTTTAAAGCCTTCAATAGCAAGACTTAAAACTTCCTTTTAAAAAATACAATTTCAAATTGAACTATAAAACCTATCAGACCTGCCACAGATCACAGTCGCGATTATCTTCGATACACAGAGTTGTGACTTAATGATAAGACAAGAAGACAGAAGACCGAAAAAAAATTTATTTTAAAATTCTGTCTATTCTTAGGGTAAAAAGTTCAAGGCAAAAATAAAAATGTGTATCTTTATCAGATATCTCATTTTCTTGATTCCAACCTATTCACAATTAATTTTCAAAAAGTTTTGCGCAACAGGAACACATCATAATTTGCTGATCAACAAAAAACACTGTCTCTAATTATTTTCAATGTATTTAACGACTTCATAACTCGGCTCCCCTTGTACATAGAGAGGGCTTGTCTGTTCAATCAAATAAATATGGCATGAAGAGTGAATCGGCCATTACAAAACAATTATTTTGTGTATAAAATACTGGCTATAAGTTGCAAAAATACTTTTTAAATATTGTTCTTTACTACCAAAACCTTTCCTTATCACTGTGCTTTTTCAAATTTTATTTCCAGATAAAACAGTGACAAAACAGAATTTTCAATCATTTCAAAAATGATGACCTGTACAATTCTATGAAACTGAAGAAACAAAGTGTAAATATGGGTATCTTGCTCAATTCAATAAGTAGGCAACCATCTTATCTAAGCATCAAAAGCCATTTTAAGAATAAAGCATAACAGTTTGAAAGATTTAATAATCAAGGGGCAGACGTAGAGAGAAGAGCCAATGGGTGACAAGATTTCAAAGGATTCAGTCACTTGGAATGACGAATTTGATAAAAGGCACTCAACCAGTGGGCATTTTTGTATAGTCCACTGTAGTTTACACATCTACAAAAGCTAGTGTCTAACATCAATTATTATATATTATATATCCTTACTTGGGCTTGAGTCCAGGACTTTTCTCGTATTTCTTCTTTAACTCCTGTGGATTGGATGCCTGAAAGGGAGCCCTGCCAGTGAGACACTGAAACAGAATTGTACCGATACTCCACAGATCTGCTTTGGCGCAGTATTTCACTGACATGATTACTTCAGGAGCCTGGATGGGAAAATAGAAATCGTTTATTGTGAGTCTCATCAATACGAGGTTGGAACATTTCGAAAAAATTCTTCTATTTTATCAAATGGTGACATGAGTTTGAATGACTAAATGCTATTCATATAAAATAATCATCTGTTGATGATAATGATGATGATGATTACTATTATTATTATTATTATTATTATTATTATCATTAGTGTTATTATTTTTCATTATCATCATCATCACCACCATCACGCTGCCACTTCCCCTTGTCGATGTCATAATTTTTAATCATTACTTTGTGGTTGTTATCGACAACTACATCGTCGTAGATAACTACTTCATCACCTACCATATACATAGGAGACCCACACAGAGTGGTGGCCATCTCAGCACCAATGATGAACCTGGCAAATCCAAAATCAGCTGGGGAAAGAAAGCAGTGATTACAAAACGTGATTATAATATTTTAATAAGATCTCACATAACATCTAGAGTAAAATGAATCTAAATCTATGTCAAAGGCATATATCAAAGACGTAAGCGTTACTGGTGAAAATATCCTAGATCAACGACAAAATCCTGTACATTGACATATTCCTTACCTACTCACTTTCACTAAGAATTAAAGAGACCAAGCTACTCAATACACTGGAATCCTGATAAGTCAACACACTCGGACCAGAAAAACTGGTTGAATTTATTGATTATCAATGGAACACAGTAAGAAAAAGAACAGAAAATTAGGGACCGATAAGAGGTGTTGACTTTCAAGCAGAAGTCTTCTTAAAAAGTGATGACTCTATGCGATTCCACTATTTACGGATTCAATTTCCCCTATTTCCTAACAATATAAACAGACCTAAATCTAGATAAATTACCTCCAAATTTGGTCAAACAAAAAAGAAAGAAAGAAAGAAAAAGTGATTTGTAAATTCAGAGATTCAATATGAAGGATAGGGCTAGAAGTTGTAATGGTATAAATGTTTTGAACTGACAGAAGTCTTAATTCAAATAATAGCTATATATGCTGAAAGTAGTAAATTTGAAGTATAGCCTATCATTATTTGAATAAAAAGAAAAAAAAGTTTTTGAAAAAGTGAAAGAACTTAATTAATTCTAAGTTCTGTTGTGATTGACGTACCAATCTTTAAATGCATTTCCGATGGGTGGGGGTATTTGGGTCCCTCATAACACAACAAGATATTCTGTGGTTTCAAGTCTCTATGGACAATGCCTTTCTGTTGCAGAGCTTTCATCGCTTCCGCTGGAGAAACAAATAAAAAAATGGCAATGAAACACCAAATCCATTACCTTAACCCTTAAAATCACAATGTATCAGCAATGAACATGGGATCTAAATAAATGAATACCAATTCCTATTTGTATTTCTACTCCCTTAGTGATATCAGAAAGACTTGATATAAATGAAACCTTACCTGTGAAGAGTTAATTGGTTAACCTCATACGTACAGCAGAGATATTCTTTTTTTTTTCCCCCAACAACAAAGAATACTGGAATGACACTAAAGACCAAATACTGGACAGATCTCAATTTCATCAATTTTGTATAAAAACCATTTAACATATAACTTTAAAATGATTGAATGTATTTTAAAAAATCAAAAATATACCAATGTAATATGGAAAGTTTTGTACATTATAATAAAATATGACTGTAAAGACACGGTATGCCTCTTCACCAAATGTGTGAAAAGTGGACAATCCTTACCAATCTGTTTGACGTAGGCACATAGTGTGTCCTCACTGAGGGTACCATTACCTGGATGAAGGAAAAAGAAGACACAATAGAGATGCCAGTTATTAGATTTAAGTTAGAGATACCACCTCAACAGGTTAAACAGAACATCCATAAAACTTATATTGTCATCAAACAAAGTATCAAAGTGAATAAATAAGGGGCAGGCATTGGTGAACACAATAAAAATAGGAATCTGAAAAGCATTAAGACAAGCAGCAATACGAGAATAATTTTATTAAAGGTTCAATCTCCTGCTGAATTATAAACTTTTGGGTGTATTTATCCTTGGTTGTGCACCACACCCCATAATCTATTAAGTGATTTAAAAAGTAAACTAATCCTGATGAAGGCAAACTGATCATTGATACAGCAAGATATAGTGAGTACTAATCTTCTCACAAAATCAGATTTTTTTTTAAAACAATAGAATGGAAAAAGGTCTATCCTATAACTGTCCTTGATTGCAAACATTGTAAAAAGACTAAAGTGCCAGTGAGCTTATTAATAGATTTTCTCATTCTATTGGGAAACATCAAATAGTAAGGAAGTGAAAATACTCACGGTGTAGACAGTCTGCCAGATCTCCCCCATTACAATACTGGAATGGAACAGAGAAGGTGGTGGAGTTGATAGATAGGCAATGGTATCATTGAACAATATTTAGGACACACAAAAATGCCCACACACACACACCCACACACACACACACACACAAACACGGGCGCAGACACATACATAGAAAATATATCATATATTTCCAGGGAAACAGAGGGAGAGTGAGGAGGAGAGAGAGAGAGAGAGAGAGAGAGAGAGAGAGAGAGAGAGAGAGAGAGAGAGAGAGAGAGAGAGAGAGAGAGAGATAGGGACACAAGCACAAGCTTACACATTACACACAAATACACAAGGGAGATTGTGGTGGTGGTGGGGGTAGGGGGGTAGGGGGGGGGGGCGTTGTATGCCGTTCGATTTGTACCAAGAGGGTACAAAATTTGATTACCCTAATTGTGCTGTGTAACCTTGAGAAAGTCACAAGGCCTATCTCACTTAGCGGCACTGCATTACGACTGGCGCCTAGATTATTTCAGTTTTTCCCTGAAGAAACAACCCCCCCTAGGTGATAAGTAAAGGGAATCTTAATGTTATGCGCTTTTATTTAGGGGAAAGAGTTGGGCATGGGAAAGAAGGAGGGAGAGAGAGAGAGAGAGAGAGAGAGAGAGAGAGAGAGAGAGAGAGAGAGAGAGAGAGAGAGAGAGAGAGAGAGAATATAAATACATACCTCCATGACCAGACAGACCTCATCTTTAAGTTCCTGTTTTTAAAAAAAGGAGAAAAAAATAGAAAGACATAATTAAAATGAATCAAAATGTACAGAGCAATCCACACTTCAGACATTTTAAAATTATCGTTATTCCAGAGTACGACAGTTTACTGTGTATTCTGTAACAAGGTAAAGCTCAACGAAATAGATTTATAACGGATTAAAGCCATTTTGAGTGTGCTCGCTGATAGCAGAACTGCCACAGTCAACAATCAAAGAATCTGATTTGGGAGGGGGGGGGGGGATCTTTAGTAACTAAAGTGCATTATTTTTATTCTTAAAATTATATGAATTGAACCTTTAAAATGTGTTAGAATTAATACAGTGCAGTTCGGTATAATCATAAATCTATTTCTGAGCAAAAACACATTTTCTTTAAATCATTAAATATCTTTTTCTCCTAAAAAAAATTGAAGAAAAAAGAAATCCGAATTGGCCTACAAAAATAAAACTGATCATCTACCAATTAAAAATGTATAAGATGCAGATTTGTGATAGACAGACACACACCTGCATTGTAAGACATTGTAAGAGTTCTAGTGACAAAAAATGAAAGAGGAGAAAAATTTTTGAATGATTGTAAGTCCCATTTTTATAAAACTAGCCTCAATTTTAGAGCAATTGAGACGATAAACTATAATTGATAATAAGACTCTAGCTAACATCTGGAGAGTGGGAAACTGCACCGGTTTATTTCACCACACCAACCTTCTCCCTTCCGGTTAATTGAGGGATATGTTTGGGTTTTTTAAAGAAGACTTTCCCCTTTGATTCCAAATATCGCGGATTTCCGTGGATCCGATAAAACCAAAAGCACCCCCCCCCTCTCTCTCTCTCTCTCTCTCTCTCTCTCTCTCTCTCTCTCTCTCTCTCTCTCTCTCTGTGTGTGTGTGTGGGTGTGTATGTGTGTGTCGCGCGCGCTGCTATTATCTGCATGGTTTAGTGGTCATACACACATTATAATTCCTATTGTTTTCATTTCAATAAACAAAAACAAAAACAAAACAAAACAAAAACAAAACAAAACAAAACAAAAACAAAAACAAAAACAAAACAAACAACAACAAAAAAAAGGCTGTGAAACACGCATGCCAAACTGTTGAGTCAATCATGAATAAATTTTTGGCAGAAAACGGTGAGTGCAATTTTCATTGTTTGTATTCGAAACAGCGCGTTCGAAAACGAAGGCTGGTTGTTTTGACTGACATACTTGAATCTCATCATGCTGGCTAACAATGAAATAACATAACATAATAATATTGTTAATTGCGATAATGACTAAATCCGAAATATAATTACACGCTTCAAACACCGGCATCAACCCCTCTCTATTTTAAGGTTGTAATTTGAATATCCTTTTCTTACAAAATCATGTCTGTTCTTAATCCTAATAATATTTCGTCCCACTAAAATACGTCTTATGAAATGTTGCTATGACCTGTCCTTGAACTTCGCCGCATGTTTACGAGTAAACAATCAAGACCCGTCCACCACAACCGTGACAACACACTTAATAGGGTAGAAAATAAATAGACGTTAACGAAATTTATATTGTTAAGTGAAACGTAGCACACTTCGTGTTTCGTGTTTCGAGTCTGATAACGGAACGCGTCGGTTTATATTGTTGTGCGTAGTTTAACAGTTGGCAACGACTTTATATTACCAAAACAATTTTGGGTGACACCAATCAACGCTCTCAACCAAACCACTCACTGCACACAACATTGCATCATGCTGCATACCGACAAGCCGTTTCAACAGTAACACACAAACCAACCAATCACACGTCGATAAAGTCATAACAAAAGGGGTTATGACCTCGACAATTTCAAAATATAAACATTGAATCAGCTGACACAAGAGAGACGATAAACTTGCACAGAAACATGTACGCCAGATGTATGTATGTGTGTGTGTGTGTGTGTGTGTGTGTGTGTGTGTGTGTGTTTATGTAAACGATAAAACTGTGACTAAGGTCCATTGGTTTCAAGTAAAATGCGATTGGTAGGTAATGGTGTACACTGGTGTACATACATATCAAATTAAGCATTAAAATACTCTTCCCGCGTTCAAAATCCATGTCTCTCAGACGGTATTGCAGCAACTGAAGTATTGCTGCAAAGATTATTCTAGTTTCACTCGTGAAAGACTGATAACCCTTGATTATAGGAGTTACTTTCCCACTATTTTCTACTTCAATAATTTGTTTATTTGTTTTGCCAGCCAGAAAGATGAATAACTTTACTCACATTTTCTGTAACAGAATATACGCATGCGGTTAACTTTACACATAAATTTGCGATAAAGTTACAATTATTTTTCATTGCGTCGTCGGCCATATTGGTGAGCATTAAATTTGATCTACTTATCTATTGATACACTGCTGTCAATTGCAGTTTTTAGCCAGCCAGAGAAGTGACCACTTCTAACCTCATTCTCTTTAACAGACCATAAACTATAGGCATTTGAGCATCCATATTGGTTTAAGTGACGGTTATAAAGACCGATGTGTTTGTTATTGTTTGACCAGCATCAAATGATGAGTGTTTTGACTGAACCTCATTATCTATTAATATTGTTGTGACTCACTGCTTCGAAAAGAAACACTCAATCTATTCATAATGTATTGATTATACAGTTAATTGTCACCACTTCGGTGCTTTTGGCCGCAACTCCTCATCACCAGCCCGTGTGGCATGTTGCGACAGCCTTCATCAAAACAACATTAACAGCTGAAGCGATAAATTTCGTTTTTTTATCTTTTCGTCAGAACATCAGCAGCAGGTGTAATGGTGAATTTAAAATGCTAAACAAGACATATGATGTAGGCCACGGTGTCCAAATAACAAGATCACGCCATCTATGTTTACCAGCGACATCTATATGAAGTCCTAGATGTTTACCCATTGCAGGCTGGATTTGATTTTATTCTCCTTACGTCAGCTGTGCTGTTCTCAAACGTTTCTGAAATTCAATTAGCAGCCCCCTATGACATGTCGGACCGTTGTGCGGTCCCCAACTTAAAACTTTTGATAGATCAGTAGATGCAATGTGCATATACATCCCTCTGCTCTTCAGTTTCAGAAGGTGTTGATTTCATTCAAAAGTTATCGATTTATGTAACAATGTGGATTTGTCTGGAAATTACTACCTATCACGTGTCTTTAAATAATTTATCAATAGTGAAATTGACCAACCTTTTTGCCCCCCCCCCCCCCCACCACGTAAAAAAAAGCTTCCGAGAACCACTTCCTTACATTACATCATAAATTATTTTTTTTCACGATGAGAGCAGTAACCTCCACACGACTCAAGCATCAATGAAACCTAAGTTTACTGTTACTTCTCTTTTCGTAAAACGATTCTATCTGAAAAAATTACCATTAAGGGAAATTCTTATCAAAAAGAAATTCAGTCTCGCTTATGTTAAAGGGTTAATATTTTCTACGACGTAATCAGCTGACACATATTATTTGAAACACTATCGGCGAACAGTTCGACAGGTAAAGATTAAATAGATGACCCAGGGTGACCAACATATCATTATGATATAATTCAACTTGGCCACAATCCAGGTGAACTTGGTGACCGTGAAAGTGTTCAAGGAGGAGCGGACACATTTACATAATATTAATATTATATTTAGAGTCGGGTTTTTGATTGCTAACTCTTTTAAATCATTGAAACGACTTTGAAAGTCAAAATGCAAAACGATACAAAGGACATTAGATCAATTTAGAGCTCGGTGTCTGCACCATTATTGGGTAAAAGAGAGAGAGAAAGAGAGAGAGAGAGAGAGAGAGAGAGAGAGAGAGAGAGAGAGTGTGTGTGTGTGTGTGTGTGTGCGCGCGCGTTTATAGATAGAATGAAGTTGACGTCACTCAAGTCTTTGTTATTGTTTTGGCCACCCGCGTTTATGAGTAGTTCTCACTAAACTGTATTAACCAGACTATAAAAGTTCATGGTTACACAGAGTTTGTGTTGGTCCGTTATACTTCCGGATGGCAATGTTGTGAACTCCTTGGCCAAGCGCATTCTATCTATAGATAGTTCGAAGTTGACGTCACTCAGGTCTTTGTTATTGTTTTTTGCCATCCACGTTTATGAGTAATTCTCACTAAAATGTATTAACCTGACAACAAATGATCATTGTTACACACAGCTTTGTGTGTTGGTCCGTTATACTTCCGGATGGCAATGTTGTGAACTCCTTAGCCAAGCGCATACTATCTATAAACGTTTAAGGTTACACATAGTTTTGTGTGTTAGTCCGTAATACTTCCAATGTTCTTAGCCAAACGCACTCTCTATAGTGTATAGGTGCGCGCGCGCGTGTCTGAAACGTCCCATTGCCTCCTTGAACGACATTCTTGAAGACACTACTAACCCACGACCCCCCGACCATGGCCTAGTAGAAAGTACTCTAGTTACGTCATGCCCCCCCCCCCCCCCCCCCCCCCCCCCCCCCCCCCCCCCCCCGATTCATGAGAACAGCGATCAGTGACTCAAGCGAGACACAACAAACGAAGAAATAATGTAAACACCATTCTTATTTCGCTGCATGTATTTTGTTGTGTATTTTATTTCGTATAATATTGTATTTTTAACAGTCATAAGAGCGCTTCAATTGTATGAGCGCCTAGTGCGACTATGTGGTCTTGTGGTAATAATAATAATACATGACATTTGTAACGCGCATTTTCACCACTATGTGATGCTCAATGCGCTAATGGTATGACACTCGATTTCGGATCGGAATGTCTTGGGTTCGAGCCTCGCTCACATTCTCTCACCGTACTCAGGTGTAAAATGAATACCTGGCCGTCACCAGCGTTGTCTCTGTCCGAAAAACGTGTAATACCGCCGAACTAAGTGTTAAGTGTTGCTGTTGGCCAGGGGGCCTTTGTAAAGCGCTTTGAGCCACATTTAGTGGATATTGCGCTATATACGAGTAAAAGCTCAATTTAATTTAATTTTTGGACAACAAATTAAATCTAATTAGAAGGTTAAAGATTCAAACAGTCAAGGCACAATCCTAAAGACCCAAGTCTATCGCACCCGCACCAGAATAGGTTCCCTGGCCTGTCAAGAAGGGGTACAGGTAAACGGCTAAAAAGATAATACATGAAACAGGTGATAGAATGCATAGGAGAGAGAAAAACTATCATCTCCAACAGAAACATTCAACAGTCTCCCTCTCAGCTAAGGATCTTGTCCAGTCAAAATAAAACCATATCGAATCACTCTTGGACAAAATATAGAGAAATTGACACGGAATGATATAAGTTTCATCACGACTTGAACACTTTCGAGACATGTCTACCCTGTTTGTACATGTAATTGACCAAACAGTAACCTCTTGTTTCCTCAATCTTCTTCATGTAAACCGAATATGCAATCAGACACAATTTAGTGCTGATAAGCAATGATGTCTTATCATCTGATCATCACCATGATTGTTATTATTATTATTATTATTATTATTATTATTATTATTATTATTATTATTATTATTATTATTATTATTATTATTATTATTATTAACATCATCATTAATATTATTATTATAACCTTGCCCTCCTGATGGTGAAAGCGTGTCCTTGCCTAAATCAAAGCCCATTCCCAAAATCAACAACCTTGACTGAATAAAACTATTAACTATGCCGAGCCATTATAGCATTTATATTGTATAATATTGTAAGGCATTGCGAACCCACCGTGACCCCACATAAATTCTCGATTCGTTTCTACTTCAACTGCCCCCCCCCCCCCCTTTCCAAAAGAGTGAGAGAGAGAGAGACCCAGGGGGGGGGGGTGAGGGAGGGAGGGAGGGAGGGAGGGAGAGAGAGAGAGAGAGAGAGAGAGAGAGAGAGAGAGACCCAAGGGGGGGGGGAGGGAGAAAGAGAGAGAGATAGAGAGGGGGGAGGGAGGGAGAGAGAGAGAGAGAGAGAGAGAGAGACCCAAGGCAACATACATCTTTAACCTGGATGATTACCCACCTCCGTCTCCGAATTATTTAACACTATCCCAAAATACCCCATTGCGGAGTACTGCCAAGTTACCCCACCATGGCGAAATTCTTGTGTTAGAGCAATAATTAGTGTAGTAGACTACCATAATAGAAAATAGCTCCCAGCAACGAAAGCATGCGGGCAGAGCTGCCAACCCACAAAGCAAGAAAACAGGATAAGATTCTAGGCGGAAAACTGATATTAACTTTAAAATCATTAAAAAATGTATCTGAATCCAAGTCATAATTTTTTTAAAAAGAGAATTAAAGAAACTAAAAAAAGAAAAGCACACAGACTATTATTTTGAACATTTAAGAAATTGAAATATAAGTACGACTATGTGGTCTTGTGGTATGACACCCGCTTTCGGGTCGGAAGGTCCTGGTTTCGAGTCTCACTCGGCGCATAGTTGAGTCCTCACATATCACTGCACTCAGGACTCAGATGTAAAATGAGTGCATGGCGGTTAACAGCGTTGTCTCTGTCGGAAAAATAAAAATTGTAATATCGCCTAACATTCTGCATGTTACGTGTTGCTGTTGGTCAGGGACCCTTTGTTTAGTGGGCACTGTGCTATATAAACGCTCAAGTTTGATTTTATTAATTACATGGAATGATTCAAGAATCAACCTTGATCAATAGAATACTTCAAAAATAAAGGAATCGGAAGTCTTTCTTTTAAAATGAATCCAACAACAATAGGCTTTAAAACAACACAATGACTGACAATATCGAGAGAAAAATTGACTCAAACAACGAAACAATACAAACACAAGACGTCTCTGCCCCTGACCTTCGTCGGGAGACAGAGAAAACACCCAGTAAAATATGACTCCCCGATTAGTCATATTACCTGTGAATGTCAGCCTCACTAAATATCAGGGATTTTTTTTTTTTTTTTTACTTTCATTTAAAATCCGGGAAAATTCAGGTAAAAAAAATAAAAATAAAAATAAAAAAACCCCCCCAAAAAAACGGGAGTTGGCTTCCCTGAATTATGTACGTTTGAATAAAACACTAAAACTCGCGTATGCAAGTCAATTGTATTTGAAATGGAGACAAAGTAACCAACCTGAGTCGCATAATATACTTGCTTGCTTATCAACGACCAAAGGAAAGACAAAACTGCCGCCGCAAAAATTCACGGATGAAAAAAATAATATTATAGAGATGATAACATCAAATCTAGATATTATATGGCTTGAGATAGTTTTGGAGCATATACCCATCAAAAAAAAAAAAAAAAAAGGAAAAGAAAGAAAGATGTGGGGTAGTCAAAATACTACTACTCTATCTGTCCGTCGATCTCAAATGCATATATTTCTGCTGCTCAACTCCACTGCAGCTTTACCCGTCACCATTTAGCGAATTAGGCATTATGAAGAGCACTGAGCATGTTGAATCCGTGGAGATACGCTACATTAACGTTCATATTCAAATTACAAATTCTATGCAATAAGATATTTCTTTTCCAGTTAGTTTCTTTTACAATTAATTATCTGAAACAGTCTCAGCCACTTGAGATGCTTTCCAAACAGCAAACTAGCTTAGGGTTCAAACATATCTGATGAGAGAGAGAGAGAGAGAGAGAGAGAGAGAGAGAGAGAGAGAGAGAGAGAGAGAGAGAGAGAGAGAGAGAGAGAGAGAGAGAGTGAATTCATCTTCGCTGAAGTTTATAATGTACAGACTGAACTGTCCGACTATTTTTAAGGGTTTTACGGCGCTTGTAGCAGAATTAGGTCATTTCATCGCCAGTAAATATTAAGAAAAAGAGATAATCAAAATTTATAGAGTTACAATTAAAAGCACATGAAAGAAAGACAAAGGAGACCAACAGATATGGGAACAGGTGTAGAATCCAAAAGCACACTATCAGTTATCAGTGTACTTAGTTCACCGAAAAGTCTCATCCAGACAAAAGCAAAAGATCCCACTCCAATGTTTACAAATCATATGTCCAAAATAAAATATGTAGCAGTAAATATCAGACAGATGATTTACAAGGGGGAAAAAACATCATCTCACAAAACTATACCGATACATTTGACTGTTTCCCTACCAGCCAAGGTCTCCTGCCAGGGCCAAGACAAAACTAAATAATCTTATTCCCCGCCAAAGACAGAACGTAAGTTGGAAAATAGGTTAGGGGGGACAGAAGACACAGCAATTGACCTCCCTGTCTGCTCTAGGTCAAAAACTCCACATAGATACCTACTGAACCGTCAATGACAAACAGATAATACGCTACTCTCTAATGCGGACTCCACTTGAAAAATGTTACATAATAATACATCACACGTGATAGAGAAGTCAAAAGTAGCTTTGGTACAAAACCTAATTAGATCTAGCCGTCTAGACAATGGGATCATATTTACACACGAGTTAAACAGCCACTTCACTCTCTCACACACAAAACTTTCTTCATTTCTCTTTTCTTTTCCTCAGCCCATCTTCTTCTCCATTCTCCATCTCTTATTTTCTCAATCATTTCTTTGCCTGTCATTCTATTGGCCCACAATATTCTAGAAAAAAGGCGAGCCACGCCAGGCACTAGACTAAGATCACATCGTAAATATGAAGGGATTTTCCACGACTTGCAGTACCCGCTGATCTGTATATAAAATTATATTATCGTGTGTCAGGGTCATAATAATGTTACGACGACACGTACTTTATAACGAGGTCAGGTCTTCGATCACGTGATCAAAACATTGAATGGTGCGATGTTTAGTATGTCACTGGGTTACTCAACGTGAACCCACACATGGTTTTTACATCAAACCTTTACAGGCGGAAATGAATTTCTTAAAAATCTCTCGTTTGTTAAGTTTAGGCTTAACTCTCTCCCTATCAACTATTTTTTAGAATTTCCTCCGAAAATTCACTCCCATTCAACACAAGAATAGACTTTTCTTACTCAAAAAAGTAACAAATGAGCTCTACAACACAGTTGTTTAATATTAATAGCTGTCATCTTTACATTTTGGCAAGTACATGAGAAATCAGAATGAGAAAATTGTCGGTTGCATCGTAACGAATGTGACGATTTTCATTTGGGTGGTAAGGAGAGGGTTAAACCACCGACCGACCAGTTTTCTGGAATATACAGCAGTGACAACGATACGACTAAGGTGACATCGAAACTATTATATTTATACCAAGTGTTAGTAGAATTGAACCCCGCCTGCAGAGAGATAATAATATACATAGTATCTCCTTCAACTAGATCGATTCAACCAATAATCCTCAGTATTACTGTAGATTTGCATACCCAAGAGAAAATAAATACATTTTTTAAATGATTTTTCTGGTAGTTGTAAAGCATCTATAAAGCTCCCGACACTGCTCAGATGCATGAAAGGAGCAAGTATGTTGTAGCATAAGCGGAAAATATTTGTGGGAGAAATGAATAAAGATGACTGACCACTTTAGATGGAGGAATATTATTAGTAATTTGACAACCTGCCTATCAAGTCTGTATTTTACCTGACTTCATTTGGTATTGATTTACTGGTGTCAATAGAATGAAGTGAAACGCTCGATCTATGGCACTTTGAGAAAGAATTAGATGGATGACGATAGACAGAGAGATAGAGAGATAGATAGAGAGAGAGAGAGAGAGAGATAGAGAGAAAGAGAAAGAGAAAGAGAGAGAGAGAGAGAGAGAGAGAGAGAGAGAGAGAGAGAGAGAAAGCGAGAGACTTACCACACAGTCCAAGAGCCCCACAACATTTCTGTGGTGTAAACTGGACAACTCCTGCAACGAGACACAAAACGATGGAATGTCTCATTAAATTCAAAGTGTATCAAGAGGAGGGTTACTGATTCAGGAGGCAAAAATTTACTGCACCTTTGCGTAAACATATTATTAACCGACCCCTATCCGAGCACTGGACTCCGGTTAAAAGACAACACGTACTGATCTCTTTCCGTTTGGATTAGAAAATACATAAACTGAGGTTTGTTTTACAATACTGAGTTCCGTAAATATACGGAAAATCTGCAACCATGCCAAGAACTATCAGCACTTGGTGAATGGAATGAAAAGTCGAGAGAGAGTCGAACCTTGACTATGGCGAGATTGACGCCATTGCCAAGGCGTGGAATGAGAACAGCTTGTAGATAACCTTAAATTATAGGGTCTCTCACGAGGGACTGACCTAAAGAACTCTGCCCTACTTAGTGTCCGGCAACAGATAATGATTGGATGTTCTTTACACTTTAATATAATTCAAATTACGGTCAGTGAGATACTACAAAACCCCCTTTGAGGCTTTCTCAAACATTTCCACTGTACTTATGTCGTCCCTTTAAACCTTTCCACACCATAATCCTGGATCTCGCCTGAAGCCAAGTTCTCATGTTGTAAAGGAACTTTTATCTTAGCATCTTAGCTTGTAAACAATAACATAATATTTTTTTTATAAATAAATAACAATGATAAGCAACAACAACAACAACAATAATAATAATATTATTATTATTATCATTATTATAATTATTACATATTTAAAATACAATAATATTAAAGAGTCTGGACATATCCAAGATATATACAATTTAAAGACACCAGGATATGTGCTGCTCCTTACCTTTAGAATAGTAATCTCTTTACTGAGGAGTTGCTGAGACTTGAGAAAGTTTTTCTTCTTGATGGACTTGATAGCGACCAATTTGGTGTGGTCCTGTAGAACAGATCAGATGACAGAAAGAATGAATGGGCAGTCATAAAATACCGTAATAAAAATACGTATTATTGTACAAAACACCAATGCAGGTTTTCAAGTGCACGAGACAACGTGAAAATCGCACCAGGGGACGAGATATTCAGAGGCATTATGGTGTCTTTATCAACCATAACCATACATTACAAAGGGATGGGAGGGGGGGGGGGGGGGCATAAAGACCTAATCTCTACCTTATGAAGTTGAGCAGAAAAGACATGACAGCAATGGGAGCGATCTGTATTCGTGTTTTCTTTCAACCCAGTCATCGATCATATAATTTGTTGCAGTACAACGATTTGACATTTTAAAATAAATGTAAACACGCTGCTGTGTTTATGACAGGTGTAAACACACCCACGAGTCATGCTGAGGAAAATGACCAATTGTGACGTTGGATATTTCTCAATATGTGAACACTTCACGATGCGGGTCATTTTGAGCTCACTTTGCAATGAGACCAATGATCTCGACCACATGGAAAGGTAATATAGATCATCCCTATTGACTAGACCAACATGTATTGGCGTCAACCACCAAGAAAAAAAGTAGTCCACAATATCTCATTCCTTGTCCTATTAAAATCTAGGATTCTTCTTTTTGTTATTGCATGGACTCATATTATACGGAGAGATAAACATGGACACAAACCCGGGCCATTCAGTTCTAATGTCCAGACTACATACCCCAGTCAAGAATATAAATGTAATCCATAGTTCTATGATACCCCGCCCAGTATATTCATCTAAACAACCGCAAGTAGGTACTTGTAAAGATAGCGGTTGAAATAAAGGCTGATAGGCCAAATGCTATTCAAACCCTTTATTGGCGACAGTCAGATTTTAAACATCATTCCTAAGACAAAACTTTCCACGAGCGGGTCTTTAGCAAGGAAAGACCAGAAATAACCCAGGCTTTCGCCGCAATGCAACGCCACAAGGCTAAAGACCACACAGCGCGGCGGAGTTTCAGACAAGATATCGTCTGGCTCAGAAGCATGCCAATCATATTTAATCGAATACTATCTGCAAAAGGTTAAACACCGATTTAAAACGGGGGGAAAAAATGGGTGACAGAAATAGAATGGAAAATTTTGGGTTTCAAAGCAAGACAAAGAAGACCAATGAGAAGTATCCTCATGAAATGACCTTGGAGATTGAAGAGACTAGATCCCGCTTGTGCTGTGGATAGAATGTGCGTAGGCAGGGGAAGTGTCGGTTGGTGGGCCTTGGCAACGCAGCTGGCTCGATCGAGTAGGTAAACGATACTGACACACACGAATACACACTCGCACGAAAGACGAAATAAACGAGACATCCGCGTTGACATGTTTTATTTTGGCGACCGAGACTGAGACACTGCGCTGTGTTTCGTGATTAACACACAACATGTGACGCCATGCCTAAAAATAAAACAAAAACTTCCGGACAGAGCCGTGTCACAGTCGACTGAGGATAAAGGATACGATAGCAATAACAATAACAAACCGTGGAAACTGTGGAGTGTGGTAGAAATGGACATTCGTATGTTGTGTGTGTGTGTGTGTGTGTGAGAGAGAGAGAGAGAGAGAGAGAGAGAGAGAGAGAGAGAGAGAGAGAGAGAGAGAGAGAGAGAGAGATTTGTTACAAAAAAGGAAACACCTCTATAACTATATTTTAAAATAATCATCAACGCCTTGAGCACAGCATTGAGTTAGCCTGAATCTAGGACCAATGCACTAATCTGGTCACTGACTACGCTTGACATCTGTAGACTTTGTACCGGTACGAACATCGAAGGCACCGAATCTTTGTAATTCGTGTCACATAGATTGATGGAAACAGAGAGAGAGAGAGAGAGAGAGAGAGAGAGAGAGAGAGAGAGAGAGAGAGAGAGAGAGAGAGAGAGAGAGAATACGTGTTTGAGCTGTGCGAGCACGTGCGCATCTGGTACAAAACTAACAATTTACATTTATGGGCGTGCAATCAAGTCAATATTATAACCCAGAATCTACTCTATAGTTGTCGTTGCTATAACCCCATTCCCACCCCTTTAGCTAAACCATATCCGTTATAACCATTAACATCTCAATAAATAGATGACAATAGTTATAACCATTGGTTAAGGACGTCAGGATATTACATTTACTACTATAGCAAATGTAAATAAAACAAAAACCCAAAAAACAATTGTTCCATTGTTCTCGGTATACTACGCCTGTGCATCAAGGATATTATTGATACAAAATATCCTTCTGTTTATGTTTGAATTTGACTGTGAGATGACGCAATGATTGCAGGGGATTAAGTAATACATCTCACCAATCCTCCTGCCTACCCACCCCAACTTTTCCAACCATACAACTGCACGGATCCCAAATCTAGTCAAATACATTCACGTCATGCATGATAAATTCTCTGCCCACACACACAAAAAAAAAGTATGTTCATGACTTCACAACGATAAAATACAGTTCTTATAAATATGGCGATGAAGCAAAATAAATATAATATATAATACAAATCAACCTCCTAGGCAAAGGGTTGACTGTTTGGGATTAATTTATTTATTTTGTCTGGCACTGCAACATAAACACCTCTCACGAATGCCCATTCCCCAACAATTTACTCTCATATTGGTAAAGCAAAATATTCTACAACCTAGGTCGTTCTCTAGCCTTCTAAAGACGAGAAGTGACTGGATTTGTATCATAATAGAATAATTTACTACTTTTACTTGGAAGAAAGGAAAAGTAAATTATATTGTGTATTTTGAGAGCCAAAAGGTGAAGAAGAAAAAAAAAATAACAGGAGAAAGGAGATAGAAATAGATATATGAGAGAGAGAGAGAGAGAGAGAGAGAGAGAGAGAGAGAGAGAGAGAGAGAGAGAGAGAGAGAGAGAGAGAGAGATTGGAGTCAAATGTTGACTGAAATACTTAAGTTTACTCTTATGCATGACTGAAGCCCCCTCCTAACCACGAATACTAATACCAATCATGACACGCCTCGAGGACTGTGTGACACATCGTGATGCAATACCCTGTAACGATACGGTTGTTGGCCATTTCTGTACAGGACCATGGCTTATAAATATTGTAGGGACTGTTACGGCAACATGCAATGCTATCTCCAACAAAGAAAAAAAATCACCACTTTCATTAATATTAAATGGAAAAACTGTTGTTTGCCGCCATAAAGAGGACATCAACTATGTGTCACTATGGTGTAGCGATGAGATCTTTGAACAACATAGGCTAAATTAGAGCAGTTTGTTTGAAAATGTAATTAGAGGCACCTCCATGGTATATCATTCTTATAAGAGTAGTGATTACTCCATTTTATAATTACCTACATACTATTCTTTTAAGGTTATCACAAAGTACTTGCCCCAGCAACAAAATCACTTCTGAGTAGACAGAAGGAATTAGAGAAAACCCCATCTGCTCAACTAAGACAAAACTGGGCCCTTTGGGTGTGAGACAATAATATTCCCTCTGGTGAACTTTTATTGGACCTTCCTATGAAGACATAACAAATGGAAGACTCGAATATGGAAATTATTGTATCGAAGTATCCCGAGGGACCCTTCTATTGCCCAGCATCTAGATATGTGTCTTCTGGCCCAGATTGGTTTCAATACTATCTTTCCAACCATATTACTATTACATCCCTAGTTCAGAAAAAAAGGGGGAAACAGCAAAAAACGTCATTGCACTAATGTGTTGTGTGAGGCAACAAACCGACCCAGGAGGAAGATATCCCCTACCCTCCCCAACAAATCTTTTAGTCATTTCCGTTGTGAAGGAATGCGACCCAGGGGGGTGGAATGGGGATAGTTTGCCCAGCAATGACTCTCAGACTACTTGAGGAGAGACATCAAAGTTTCGGAAATCATGCGACAAGGATTTGATACAATAAAGTCAGTATATTTCGCTCCTGAATCAGACTGATGCACAATACTATATGGGGCTATATCACCATGACAGACATTTCAGCAGTCATTTGCAAAATGTGAGCAGTAATTTTAAGGTCCAGATAGACCAACCTTCCCACACATCTCATAATATAATGACTGGATCCATAGAAGTGGGGGTGGGGGAAGGGAAAGACGTCTATGATATTGAAACTGATGAAAGACAACACAAGCACCATCTTACTAAATCCAAGGGTGAGAATGACTGGTCACAAAAAAGGAGGAAATTTTTCATCGCATAGATCAAGACCCATCCATGCAACGATAACCTATAAATTTGAATTTCATTAACATTTTATTGAGATGCAATCCAAAATAATGTTTCTCGCAGCAACATATTGTGGTTGTAGTAAAGGCGGTAGTAGGGAAGATGATGGTTGTCGCAGGGCTGCCAACTTCAATAAAAGAAAAAGTGTAAGATTAGGAGAAAAGGGGTACAATTTGAAAATGTAACCCTTCCGTCACCTCACTCCCAGTCTTTTGAGCCATTTTGGAAATAATTATAAGTTTGTGAGGGTAAAAAATTTCCCCAAGCTTAAGGAATGCTTGAATATAAAATTATGATGCAATGCAAATGCAAACAAACCACTTAAACCGAACAAACAACACTTGTTAAAATAATTATTGCGGGAAGCATGGAGAATATTCAAAAAAAAAAAAACAATATTGAGAAACAGAATAAAAACAACTTTTACATACAAATGTTAAGAATTGATTTCTCATTAAAAAATGGTAGTGATGATGATGTGGTGGTGGTGGTTGTAGTAGTAGTGTTGGCATGGATGATGATGTGGTGGTGGCTGTAGTAGAAGTGGTAGGGACGATGTTGTGGTGTGGTTGTAGTAATAGTGGTGACAGGAATGATGATGTAGTGGTTGTTGTAGTGGGGTTGTAGGGATGTTGATGTAGTGGTTGTGTCTTTTTAAGGAATTGTGATGGTGATGGTGATTAAGGCAGAAATCCACCTTCAGGCGGAAGACTCAGCCCTGTAGAGCTGAAGATCATCCACACCAGCCCATAAGACAGTTCAGTATAATCTAAGTTGTTCGGGAGGTGGTGATCGGCATAAACAGTTGAATATATGGATGTCAGAACAAAATATGCAGAGGGGCAATTTATTCATCAGAGGCACAAATCATACAGTCATTATATTTATGTAAATAAAGGGGCAATGGAACTGGACAACCTTGAACTTGAACATAATTTTATCACCAAAACAATCATGGAAAAGAAATAATATGAATATAAAATATTTGTTTTAATTCTGGAAATTAAATGCTGTGGCTGTATAAGCTCATACCAATATGGAGGGGGGGAAAAGGTAAACAAATAATTACATAATACGATTGCAGTGTCTGTTAAGATCTCAAGGTTCTACAGCAAACGAACAAACAAAAGAAAAAAAAGAAAGAGAGGACAAAGGAAAGAAATGAAGTAGATCCCAGCACCCATCTACCCCAACTTGAGGCAACCAGCTGTCTCATAAAGATACCAAAGGGCCAAACTGAAAGGGAGACACTTAAATGGTTTTTAAAAATAAATACTAAATACTCAGACAGGTGAGTAAGAAGTAAAATAACATGATTAAAAAGCCACAAAGGGATGCAACAATAGTTGAAAGTGACCCTACCGAACTGCAGCTTAACATACTGCTTGCTTTAATAAATTGTTATGCGTTAGAGTGTGTCATGACATAAAAAAAAAAAAAAGAAAAAAAAAGCAATCCTCACCTTCCTGGCCCGTCCTTTCCAAACAGTGGCAAAAGCCCCAGTACCAAGTACACCTCCTTTGATAACTTCATAGTCGCCTACCTCTGATTCAGATAGCATTGCTAATTATAACAATGGCAACTAATTGCAGGCTTTATTTCTGTGGACACAGTTAAAATATAAATCATAATAAAAAGAAAGAGGTCCAAATCAACAGCAAGCAAGTAAAGTAATAAAATAAGCAATTAACACATTGTGACAAATTTTATGTGGTATGAGCCCTGGCATTCCAAAAAGTCTCTCTACCCATCTTTTAGCTTGCATCATTATAATTACAGTATAGCCCGCTTATACTTGTAACGACATCCTCTCTATATATCCCAATGGAGTTCAGGCCCTGATTATTTTCCATAAAAATCATTAATATTACAAAAAACTCACCATAACAACATATATATCTAGGTAAAATCTCTTATAGCCCAACATTGATATGGCAGTAATCGCCAACTACAAAATCGACATTCAATGCAAGATTTCTGGTCCAACGAAATAACTTGCTTTCTGGCCAATAATATCCCATAGATTTAGCTAATGAGAATGCTTGAATGACAAAGTCCCCTCTGGGCCAGTTGATGTGGGCATTCTCCATGGGTGAGGCAAAGCAAGACAAAAACCTAGCTAACCTGGTGCTTCTTGTTGCACAAGCATTCATTTGATCGACTGCCATGGCATAATAAATGCCAGCTAGAGAAAGCTCCACACTAGTAGAAAACGTCTGTTATAAAAAATACTGCATTATCAACCAGCTACCTTTATCTCTGATCGCTGAAAATGCTCACAAACGCAATAGTGAATCAGTATGTCCTACTTCTACGAAGTTGAAGAGAAAAGTGACGGTGATGAGCAGTGGTCGACTGGCTAAGAGTGTTTGTGCAACTCACACCTAAGCTAGCTTTTTATCTTGCTTTGTCTAACAAATGGCAAGATCATCGAAGATTCCCCATAACTTGACCAAGATCATTAAGAAGTGAGAGAACATCAAAAAGCATGAATTGAACCATAGAGAAAACAATAGGAGCAACACATCAACATCGTGGCCTATCATTATAGATCAGACAAAGATAACTGTAGACAAGCCAGGAGCAAATTTTCAAGCAAGCAACTACTGGCTCTGGTGTTTCCAGAAGTGACATGGCACTGTTGTCAAGGTAGCCTTCTTCGGATGAAAACACCATTGCAGATGGCTGGGAAAATACACCACAACGTCAAGTTGACTATACTAATTGAGTAGGTATGCTGATAGTAAGAAAATGCGTGTACTAATTAGAAGTTGTAGTAGAATCCCTTTCCCTGAGGCATGAGGTCAACTCACAACTCAGTGATTTTGAGTACCGAATTTTCAGATAGAACAAATACAAATCACAAAATTTCTTTTCTGAATGAAAATGGCTGTTTTGTTTTTTTCATTAAAAAAAAGTCTCTTACTTTTTAAAAGAACTTACTAAAGTAGACAAGAGTAGAAAGTGGTTGGCATGACACAACAATTAAAAACTGTTTACTATTCTATTGCCACTTCTATCTACTACAACAACAACAAAAAAGTAAAAGTAAAAAAGGGTTCATTTCATTCATATCTACTCTCCTCTCAAGTGTCAAGTGTTGATAGGTTATTATTATTAATACGGACTGACTATTTTCACCGTACGGTGAAAATAGTCTACCAAGATATTAGCTTTGTGGCGATAACTTATTCGGATGGTTTTCGATGTTCTAGAGTTCTATTGTTCAGTCCAGTTCTCGTCTCAAACTCACCCATCATCATTCCTCCTTCGACTCTTGAGCCAGCCCAATGACAATGAATGAGTATGAGTAAATATCTTACCACAGAAGTTGATATGCTAGATAATATAGAGGGAATAGACTGAAGAATCATATGACACCAATGGTCTCAGAGAATCTGTCTAGATCCAGATTCAATCCTTTGAACGCAAATTCAACTGTAACTTTAACGTGATGATGATGCTCACCTTCTTTTGTTTTCCCCTGTTCTTGATCTTGCCCTATATTTTCATTCATCGAAAGGATTATTTCACAAAGTCTGACTTAATTCCACATTATACAAAAACATTTTAAATTATAAAAACAAACAGTAAAAACATGGAGAATATTACAAAATTACAGGATTATAACATTTCCACAATTTCATCGAATATCCTCATTGAAATCATATAAGAATCACTCCATCCAATTTTATTATAATAACCATCCACTGAGAATAAAGGGCCAAAACTCCTTTCCACTTTCCACAGACCAGGGTTGCCAGATTATTTTTCAACAAAATGCCAGGAGAAGACTCAAAAAATGCCAAAACACTCAAAAAGATGCCAAAGTCTGTTGACTCCCACCCCCACTAAGAAAACTACTCACTTTTGATAGACAATTTACTATCATATCCTGGTGGCTTGCGTGTTTTCTTTTCTTTTTCTTTTCTTTTTTTTTTTTGTTTTTTTTTTTTTGAATTATACTAAATTTCCTGTTGGGGTAATTATTTACCTACTGACTACTAAGTCGAGTGCTAAACCACTACACCACGGTTGGATTTTAAGAATGAAAAAGAAATGTGAAGATGTTTGTTTTTACGCGTTTAGAAATAATTAAGAAAAGGTGTCATTTGAAGTATAATATACAAGAAAAGAAAATGCCAAATGAAAATGCCAAATGCCAAATGATTTTTCTAATGCCAAACGGTTTTCAAAAATGCCAGATTTTTGGAATCTGGCATTTAAAATGCCAAACTGGCAACCCTGCCACAGACTACGCTCTGTTCAATGTGCAGTTCGATAACTCTCACTCACTTCTCCACCTGATTATGTTTGGGTTTTTGACCTCTTTACTTCTTCGGAATGAAGTGTAGTACAATATAGTCCTTAACACATACTATTGTTTTGTTTTCAAACTGTTTTCTTTTTCTTAAACTAAGATTTTTAATGGCGTGACTATCCAGACTTAAGTCAAGCTCGTCAACCATTACCAAATACAAGATATAGATGCGTATCACTGGTGTGAGATTATAATCCGTAAATCAGTGCGCCATACAATTTTGTTTCTGTTTTGGCATCACTCCTTGTGACCACATTGGCTTATTTCAACCAACTACTGTATTAAATTGTTGAAAAGGATCGCAGGTGCAGGCATTGACTAGAGAGGGGCAGACATGGCAAGAGCCGCCCTTTATTGGCTAATCGCTGCCATTTTGTTTTAGATGTATGAAAGAATCGGATGAATCGTGAATAGATAGAGATCGACGATATATGGGGTTGCCTGAAGACTGGCAGTGTAAAAATACTTGAGAAAACCGTAAACATTGGAATTTTGGGAACAGAACACACGCATTGTCAGCAAAAATGGCATTTAAAAAAAAAAAAATTAAAATGCAGTGAGGGTGTGATGAAAGTGTATTAACTTCAAGGTCGATCAACCCGGTCAGCAATCCATCCATCTATCAATCGATTCTTCCTACTACTACTACTACTACTACTACTACTACTACTACTACTACTACTACTACTACTACTACTACTACTACTACTACTACTACTGCTGCTACTACTACGACGACGACGACGACCACGACGACAACGATGAGATAGAAAGAGAAAGGAGGGGTGTGTTCTTCTCTTGTCCTCTCACCATCGATGATATAGACTTGTCTACATGGTTAGCATGTTCTTCACATTTCACATATAGTTATACTAACATTAGGTATGTGTCATCATAAGTTAGAGAGACTGATCAGCAAGTTCAAAGAGTCTCATACGTGTAACATCAAAAAGAAATGTTGATCGTCTCCACAGAATTCATCAAGATTCATACTGTTATTATGCCGATTCCCGACTGATGGACATATTATGATTTTTCATTTTCTATCAGACAATTAGAAGGGGCATAGAAATTGACAGTTTTATTCAGTTGATTGAAGAGTGTGGAGAGAGAGAGAGAGAGAGAGAGAGAGAGAGAGAGAGAGAGAGAGAGAGAGAGAGTCAGAGGAGGCGGGATTAAAATGCTGGAGAAGAAGACAGATGTGGGGTGGGGCGGATAGAAAAGAGCCATTTAGATTATTTTGACTGTTTGTTGTAGTAGTAGTAGTAGTAGTAGTAGTAGTAGTAGTAGTAGTAGTAGTAGTAGTAGTAGTAGTAGTAGTAGTAGTAGTAGTAGTAGTAGTAGCAGTAATTTAATTACTAACGAAAGAGTGAAAATGGAGAGATTTCGGATGGGAACAATAAAGACAGTGGACGTTTCGGGTACAAACCCTTCGTCAGCCCAACAATAGACAAATGAACATGGAAAACAAATAAGATAAAATGCAATATAATTTTATCGTCTTTGCTCAATGATGGTTTGAGTATGAATGTATTGGTGGTGGTGTAGGTGGTAGTAATAGCACTGACAGTATAGATCAACATTTTCATTTCATGCAGAACAAGTCGCCCAGAAAGCATAATTATTTGCTCTTATACTTTAGCAGTGTCCATCACTCCTATCGCCAGGAACTTATTCACACTGACTACGATTGGGGTGGTCAAATGCA
Organism: Berghia stephanieae; assembly: GCF_034508935.2. Lineage (NCBI taxonomy): Eukaryota > Metazoa > Mollusca > Gastropoda > Nudibranchia > Aeolidiidae > Berghia > Berghia stephanieae. Next base: position 50,112,311 of record NC_088362.1, read on the forward strand.
TTACAAAATGGGCGTTATCAGTGTCACTCACTCTGTCGTGGGTCACGCTTAACACTGCTTAAGAAAGAGTGGCCCGTCTTCGTTCCAGGGATGGCAAACTTAATTGGACAACATGGTTATTCAAGAATTGAGTGTGAAGGGCTTAGATAGATAGATAGATAGATAGATAGATAGATAGATAGATAGATAGATAGATAGATAGATAGATAGATAGATGGATGGATGGATGTACAGATGGATGGATGGGTGAGTGGATGGATGGATAGATAGATAGGTAGGTAGATTGATAGTTTGATTGATAGATAGATAGATAGATAGATAGATAGATAGATAGATAGATAGATAGATAGATAGATAGATAGATAGATAGATTGATTGATAAATAATAGGTAGATAGATAGAGATGGATATATAAACAGATACAAAGATAGATAGATAGATAGATAGATAGATAGATAGATAGATAGATAGATAGATAGATAGATAGATAGATAGATAGATAGATAGATAGATAGATAGATCCGAGTAAAAAAGTCCCTCTCTCTCTTGACTAGTGTCGGTATGTGTCTCATACTCATTTCTTTTGCTATCATTGCTATTGATTTAAGCCCGATCGATGGAGCTGGACCTAAAATGTACATAATAAAAGTACAATACAATGTTTCTAATTTAGCTTATCATTGTAACCCTGACCTTTAAAAAAATCCGTCAACAATGGCATGGTGGTTAGAGTATGAATGAATGAAACGATGAAAGAATGAAAATGGAGAGGCTCGGATTGGGACAATACAAACAATGGACGTTTCGGGTACAAGCCCTTTGTCAGCACAACAATAAACAAATGAACTTGGGAAACAAATAGAATATAATATATAATTCAAAATAACTTGTATCGTCTGTATTCAATACTGTATTGTTCCCATCTGAAGCCTCGCCATTTGTACTCTTTCACCGTTTCATTCATACTCAAACCATCATTGAGCACAGAGGATAAAATTATATTGCATTTTATCTTATTTGTTTTCCATGTTCATTTGTCTATTGTTGGGCTGACGAAGGGTTTGTACCCGAAACGTCCACTGTCTTTATTGTTCCCATCCGAAGTCTCTCCATTTTCACTCTTTCGTTAGTAATTCAATTTGGCTAGAGATTTGGCTGTAAACAACGAATAAGAAAACGTATCTGAAGCAGGGTTGCCAGTTTGGCATTTTAAATGCCAGATTCCAAAAATCTGGCATTTTTGAAAACCGTTTGGCATTAGAAAAATCATTTGGCATTTGGCATTTTCATTTGGCATTTTCTTTTCTTGTATATTATACTTCAAATGACACCCTTTCTCAACCGTGGTGTAGTGGTTTAGCACTCCACTTAGTAGTCAGTAGGTAAAAAAATACCCCAAAAAGAAAATTTAGTATAATTCAAAAAAAAAATTTAAAAAAAAAGAAAAGAAAACACGCAAGCCGCCAGGATATGATAGTAAATTGTCTATCAAAAGTGAGTAGTTTTCTTAGTGGGGGTGGGAGTCAACAGACTTTGGCATTTTTTTTGAGTGTTTTGGCATTTTTTGAGTCTTCCCCTGGCATTTTGTTGAAAAATAATCTGGCAACCCTGATCTGAAGGGCATTGTGTTCAACTTGTGTTTTGATTCCAGCTTGTATTTCTGCACGTGGTAACGGAAATTAGTTAAAACAACTTCGTGAAATTATTGATTTTTATCCATTTTTAATATCGTTTAAGGAGTTATACATAATAGCGGATCATTCCAAGTAAGTATTGACATGCATCAAAGCATATGCACTGTTTCTATTTTGGGTAATACTGAACCAGTGCGGTCCTCAGTCCTTTCGGTCCCCAGTCCTTTGTTTACAGTGCGGCCATATTGGATTCCATTTGCCAGGTTGTAATTGTTTACAATCATGGTTGGTTGGTTCCCCCCCACCCCCCCCCCCCCCCCCTTTAATTTATTACTAACACTTATCATCATTCTATTTCAATATGATTCACTAAAATCTCCAAGACCACTCTTCCTCTTGTCAGGTAAGTTGTATGTTACTGAATTGGCTACAAATATGGCAATTTTTTCTCTCTTAAATTTATTTGCGAAACTTTCATTTTTTGGCGGAGCCAACTACGAAGTTTGCCAGTTTGGCAATTTTATAGTACCAAATCCTTAAAACTTGACATTTTTTCATTATTAAGAAATTAAATGAATTATTTTGGTATTATTGCGATTTTATACATAAATAAATCTGGCAACAGTGCAATAAAGTTATTTCGCGCCACTTCAGATGAATTGCTTGATTTCTATCACAACGTAAAGTGCTTGAATAAATAAATTTAGTTACTTGTGTTACTGCTGTTTAATTACTCTTTTCAGTAGTTGAATCATCTATTCTTCCTTTTCTTGTGCCTTTATAATTGTGCATTAGTAAAATTTGAGTTGAGTGTTTTATGATTTATTATTAATTGAGTTCCACAAATTATGTGACGCCATGATTTTTTCAATGTGTTTTCACAATGGCTTATAATATTTTGTATGATAATGCGTCCACTGAAGAATCTGCCCTTATATTTTTACAACATAACAATTTAATAAGATCAGTACCTCCACTATGCACACAGTGTCCAAGGCAGATGACCTTAGTAAAAACTGGTAGGGGTGACGAACAATGTTTTAGATGCCCAGCTCATAAGGGGAGAAGATTTTCTTAACCAAGGACACTTTTTTTGAAAATAGTAAATTGACATATCGCAATATTGTTGAACTTCTATTCTCTTGGAGCTTCAAGGAACTCATCGTAAATACTGTATCTCTAACTGGAATAAGCGAAAAAAACAGTCATCCAGTGGTATGCATATTTTCGTGACGTTTGTTCGCATAAGCTGGTAGAGGTACCAATTTTGATTGGTGGAGTTGGACAGCACGTTGAGATAGACGAGAGTCTTATCTCTAAACGAAAAAACAACGTCGGGAGAGTAGTTCAACAGAGGTGGGTGTTTGGAGGAGTAGATAGGGCCACAGGAAGAGGCTTCCTAGAATTAGTGCCAGACAGAACTGCTGCCACCCTTGAAACTTGTATTCAAAGGCATATTGCCCCTGGCAGCATAATCAATAGTGATGGCTTTGCCTCGTATCAGAATATTGTGAACATTCCTGTTCTGCCGAGGTTCCAACACATTGTAGTCATTCATGACCAAAACTTTGTAGACCCCATAACAGGTGCCTGCACAAATAAAGTAGAAAATTTTTGGAAAAACGCAAAAAGACGTTTTAAATCTATGAGTGGCACGAATGAAGGGATGCTGCCATCTCATTTGGACGAATTTATGTGGCGAGGGCAATACGGGAAGACCCCAATGGATGCTTTCAATAATATCATTGACCATATTCAGCAGTGGTATCCTGCTCCGTAAGGTAAGCTAAGAAAATCTAAATTATATACGTTTTAGTTATGGTTCATTTTTTTGGCAATTAAAAATTTAAAATCTGGCCACCTTGAGGCGCGCTTGCACAGTCAGAATCTGGCCACCCGGATATGGCAATGAATGCCTGGAACATCTGGCCATCCAATACGGCCGCACTGTAAACAAAGGACTGGGGACCGCACTGAACCAGTATTACCCTATTTTGTGTACATTTGTGAGTCTCGAGATGTCTCAGTTTCAGTAGACCAAATTCCCTCTGACTCATCATTCTCAAAAAAACTTTGCAAGTTGCAAGGTTTTACTTTCATTTGACTAATTTAGATCATTTGAATCTGCAACTCATCTTAATGAATGAAAATGAGACGTAAATTTGGGCTCTACACTTTTAAACATCGATTGTTCTTGACCGCAGTTCAGATTCATCAGGATGGGCATGGTTGGTGGACTGGACGACGCGAAGTGCGAAGAAGCCCCCCCCCCCCCCCCCCCCCCCCTCCCATGATTTGCAATTGTATGTGCAATCTTGATATGGGATGCACGAATGTTTATGTTGAACTTGATATTCGCGCTTTGCCTTTTACAGTACAGGAGTGTGGAATTTAATTTTTAATTTTAAGTATCTAAGGTTAGTAAGTAGTGTAGAGAAGGCTAGGGCTAGATAGATCTGTAGTGTAGATGATGTCTATCCTTCCTATAACTATAATCTATTCTAGACACTAACACTTATTTATACTACTTATTATACTTATAGAGAGTTATTATTATATAGTAGTATACCCACACTGCCACTACTACACCACTACTACTAAAACTAAAACTATTGACATTTATTTTTTAAAAATTGATATGATATTGAACTTAACTTTTGAAAATGAAAATTCGTTATCCCCAGACACCTGTCTGGGAATAACCAAATTTCGTTATTCCCAGACAGATATTTGAAACTCCGCTCTTTTAAACAATTAGCCAATTAGCCACTTCTTTTTTTTTTTAATTCCGTCTTCTTTTTACAGAATGGTGCAAGGGATAAATGTCCCATCCATCCTTCCCCCACCTCTTTTTTTTTTAAACTCTCTCTCTCTCTCTCTCTCTCTCTCTCTCTCTCTCTCTCTCTCTCTCTCTCTCTCTCTCTCTCTCTCTCTCTCTCTCTCTTAGTTCCTTTCTAGTTTCTAGCAAATTGTCATATATTCGTCTCCACTTCGATCTCAAAAAGTGTCTAAAAATAAAAAGGATAAATAATTTAAAAGCAAACAAACAGAAATATTCAGAGAGCGACCAAATGGTCATATAAAGGAGAAAAATACAAACAATAGTTTTTTAAAAAAATAAAAACAATTTTAAGAAATTCAGAAACAGAACAAAAAGTCAAACAAAAAGGAGAAAAGAATAGACTCGCACAAAAAAAAAAAAAAAGGTGGGGGGAGGATGGATGGGACATTTATCCCTTGCAACGTTCTGTAAAAAGAACAACTGATTTAATGTTGGTTAATTTTATGTTTTTATAGATATTTTATTAACTTTCCTTATTTCTATGTGCATTCGGAAACATTCCATATTCTGGAATGTGGATAATTGTTTAAAAGAACGGAGTTTCAAATATGTGTCTGGGGATAACGAAATTTGGTTATCCCCAGACAGGTGTCTGTGGGATAATCACAGCGTTAACTTTTACTGTTACTTTATTTTTACCTATTCTCATCCTAGGTGAAAATAGAGAAAGTGGCTCCTTCTTGCTATGCTATACTATCTCACCCCTGTATTAACCAACAGGTAGAGTTAGCCTAGTGCTGCCCCTTCTCGATATTATCACCCGATCATCATCTCTCATGAAATGCAGTGGTACTGGAGTAAGGAGGGTGGAACATTAACATTCATGTCATGTACAGTAGAATTACTTTAAACCAAAATTTTGAGGACCTTCTAAATCATTTCAGTATAAAGACATTTTGGTTTAAAGCAAGTTCCCGTTTTGTGATGTTTTTCAAGGGTGGTACTATTTAATCGTATCATGTAATGTAATGGGAAATTTATATAGCGCCATTATCCATTTACCATGATAATGAAGAAACTAGCACAATTTATTCAACTCTTAAGTTTTAAGGTATTTTTTGGTTTGGCTTCTTTCGGTTTAAAGTAATTTTACTGTATTTAGAATATAGAATTTAGACTGGATGGGCTTGAGATATTGTGATCATGTTGGAAATCTGTATACGGGAGTGGATATATCATCATTCCACAGTGACTAAAAACTCGAACTTTTAGTTTGAGCCAGCCCTCCACCAGTGGGAGGGTAATTAATCAAGTTGTGACAGGTCGATGACTCATCATGCTACCAGCATCGGCATTTTCGCTACCTGTATTTTTTCTCTCCGATTCTGCATTTTATTGATATTTTCAAATAATCGTTGCTCAATAATCCGTTGACGTAACTTTTTCTTATTCATATATTCTTGTTCTTCATAATGTAAAGAATATTGTCATACCATTTGTATGGCTATGAACCGAATGGTTTTACAACGCCACTCTCCATGAGTTGTACTATAATTCAATGCAAGATCATAACTATAATTGGTAAGAAACATGTGAATAAATAGCATAAGTCACCGTACAGGCAAATAATTTTGGGATAATCAGAAGCAGAAGAGAATGAGGAAAAAGTGTATGTAAGTTTTATGGCCTGTTCAGACCTGGCAGTCCTGTGAGAGGTCTTGATATTGTGGTAACTCCTTATCAAATCCACCAGTATCCTGTCCACAAATTAGCCAGTCACAGTGATGACTGGAAGGTACGTGTTAGTGTGTGTCTTATAAAACTGATATCCAATCATTCCTTATGAATAAGATTCACTTGATGACATATTTCATTAATTAATAATATAAATTCTATGGTCTGTCACGTTCCCGATCACATTGTCAGTAATAAATTTACTAAGAAATATTTCTATCACTCTCTCTTCTATTTTCACACATCACAAATAACAAAGTTTCATGTCTAATCACAATGCATGCAACACCATTATGAAAACAAATAAACAAGTTTAACAATAGTTTCTCATCTATTTTCAACACCAACCAGAAAGGAGAGATATCATTCTAATATTTAGGATTATTATTCGGGGCCTTTATGAAGTACTGACGTCTGGTTCAACTTGAAGCAATGATGTTTCCATTGTGAAACACAATTTTGCTTTTTCACTTCGAAGTCCTCCTGCTCTTTTTTCAATCTTCCCTATGCTAGAATGGAGCAGTTGACCACCTTGCTCGCCATGGAATCCTAAACCTATCTTATATCGCTTCAACCAGTAAATGTAGTGCATTTCCAATATATGTAATTTGGGGTAATTGAGTGAGGGAATGCTTCTCTGTAATTCTGCAAATACCTTGCGACGGCTTCCTCTGCTCTTTTAATTTCTTCTGATGACATGGGATTTGAATGGGATACTAATTTATGTACATCGCTGTAGCTGTCATTTAAAGTATTATATTTGATCTCAAGTTGAATTATTTTCGTGATTAGGGTGTCTCTTTGGGTGTTTGTACTAACTGCATGTATAACTGTCTTTGTAAGGTGTCTGTAGATTACTTTCTTTATGTATTTGTGGCAGTGATTGGCAATGAAGTGGCCACCTTGAAATGCTTGTCTGACAATTTTATTCTGATCTAAAACATGTTGTATTGCTTTTCTAACTGGTCCGATGATACTTTATTTACATTCTTTCATGTCATGCAATTTTTTCTTTATCTTTTTAAATTGCTTCTCCCACCTCCTCTTTTCAAACATCTTTTGCCACAAAGTCTACATAGATTATTTAGTTTTGTTATATGAGTTTCAAGAGAATGTTCCATCCTTGTCTGAAGTACAAAAAAATTATTTCAGTACCACAAATAAAATTAATATAAAAAAATAAAATCACTCAACCAAAAATAATAATGTTATTTCACACAACGGATTGCCCAGATTTTAAATAATCATAACTTTTTTATTTTGTGTGAATTAAGCGTACTTCTTGGACATACTAATTGCAAATTTATTGAATTATTTTAGGGTGTAAGAAAATATGACCCTCATGGTGACAAAACATGTTTTTAAAATATTTTAATCAATGATATACGGTGGACAGAACAATTTCACTCACTAATTTGAAATATTCTTATCTGCTTTATAATCCAATTGGCACTTCACAAAAATATATATAATTACGACAGAAATTTAAAATATTAAAAAAAAATAAGAAGAAATTGTGTGTGACACATAGGTTTCCAGTATTAAATGATGTAAGGAGTGCATTTCTTATGAATTTTTTGACAATATCACCCTTGTTTTCGGACCTCGCTTACCTCCCCTTGTTTCAACTGACGAAGGTGCAGGTAATTAATCACTTGTGACAGGTGAAGTTCCCTGTTATCAGTGATTTGCCTGTGATCAGGGGAGTGGAATGGGCGACAGGGGAAGATGCACAGTGGGTGGCACGGGGGATACAGCAAGATCAAAGCAAAAACTAAAGAGTCAAAAATTAAGTTATTAATTCAGAAAAGTGAGTGGAGCAGGCACTTATGTTGGTAACAACAAGACATGAAGTGAATAGAAAAGTGCCAGAAGACAACAGAGAATAAAAAATTCTTCGCGGCGGTGGTGGGGTTTGAACCTGCGACCTTATTGGTACGACAACTCCGCCTGGCAGGTGAGAGCGTGGCTCTACCGTGCGAGCTATCCACGAACACATTAAATATTCGTTTCAAACTCAAAGTCATTACTAGATCCCTCTCTCACCCACTTCTTGAGACCGCCGATTCGTTCGTACACCACCATCGCGAACAATTTTGACCAGCAGTTAAGCTTAATAGCCAATATTCTCAACACAAACATATAACATAGAAACGATTGAGACATTGAGTATGCTCCGGCGTATGGGGTGAATTATTAATTCAGAAAAGTGAGTGGAGCAGGCACTTATGTTGGTAACAACAAGACATGAAGTGAATAGAAAAGTGCCAGAAGACAACAGAGAATAAAAAATTCTTCGCGGCTCCACTCACTTTTCTGAATTAATAATTCACCCCATACGCCGGAGCATACTCAATGTCTCAATCGTTTCTATGTTATATGTTTGTGTTGAGAATTTTGGCTATTAAGCTTAACTGCTGGTCAAAATTGTTCGCGATGGTGGTGTACGAACGAATCGGCGGTCTCAAGAAGTGGGTGAGAGAGGGATCTAGTAATGACTTTGAGTTTGAAACGAATATTTAATGTGTTCGTGGATAGCTCGCACGGTAGAGCCACGCTCTCACCTGCCAGGCGGAGTTGTCGTACCAATAAGGTCGCAGGTTCAAACCCCACCACCGCCGCGAAGAATTTTTTATTCTCTGTTGTCTTCTGGCACTTTTCTATTCACTTCATGTCTTGTTGTTACCAACATAAGTGCCTGCTCCACTCACTTTTCTGAATTAATAATTCACCCCATACGCCGGAGCATACTCAATGTCTCAATCGTTTCTATGTTATATGTTTGTGTTGAGAATATTGGCTATTAAGCTTAACTGCTGGTCAAAATTGTTCGCGATGGTGGTGTACGAACGAATCGGCGGTCTCAAGAAGTGGGTGAGAGAGGGATCTAGTAATGACTTTGAGTTTGAAACGAATATTTAATGTGTTCGTGGATAGCTCGCACGGTAGAGCCACGCTCTCACCTGCCAGGCGGAGTTGTCGTACCAATAAGGTCGCAGGTTCAAACCCCACCACCGCCGCGAAGAATTTTTTATTCTCTGTTGTCTTCTGGCACTTTTCTATTCACTTCATGTCTTGTTGTTACCAACATAAGTGCCTGCTCCACTCACTTTTCTGAATTAATAATTCACCCCATACGCCGGAGCATACTCAATGTCTCAATCGTTTCTATGTTATATGTTTGTGTTGAGAATATTGGCTATTAAGCTTAACTGCTGGTCAAAATTGTTCGCGATGGTGGTGTACGAACGAATCGGCGGTCTCAAGAAGTGGGTGAGAGAGGGATCTAGTAATGACTTTGAGTTTGAAACGAATATTTAATGTGTTCGTGGATAGCTCGCACGGTAGAGCCACGCTCTCACCTGCCAGGCGGAGTTGTCGTACCAATAAGGTCGCAGGTTCAAACCCCACCACCGCCGCGAAGAATTTTTTATTCTCTGTTGTCTTCTGGCACTTTTCTATTCACTTCATGTCTTGTTGTTACCAACATAAGTGCCTGCTCCACTCACTTTTCTGAATTAATAATTCACCCCATACGCCGGAGCATACTCAATGTCTCAATCGTTTCTATGTTATATGTTTGTGTTGAGAATATTGGCTATTAAGCTTAACTGCTGGTCAAAATTGTTCGCGATGGTGGTGTACGAACGAATCGGCGGTCTCAAGAAGTGGGTGAGAGAGGGATCTAGTAATGACTTTGAGTTTGAAACGAATATTTAATGTGTTCGTGGATAGCTCGCACGGTAGAGCCACGCTCTCACCTGCCAGGCGGAGTTGTCGTACCAATAAGGTCGCAGGTTCAAACCCCACCACCGCCGCGAAGAATTTTTTATTCTCTGTTGTCTTCTGGCACTTTTCTATTCACTTCATGTCTTGTTGTTACCAAAAATTAAGTTAGTTTTATTCGCCGTGATTCTCTCTCTCTCTCTCTCTCTCTCTCTCTCTCTCTCTCTCTCTCTCTCTCTCTCTCTCTCTCTCTCTCTCTCTCTCTCTCTCTCTCTCTCCTCTCTCTCTCTCTCTCTCTCTCTCTCTCTCTCTCTCTCTCTCTCTCTCTCTCTCTCTCTCTCTCTCTCTCTCTCTCTCTCTCTCTCTCTCTCTCTCTCTCTCTCTCTCTCTCTCTCTCTCTTCTCTCTCTCTCTCCTCTCTCTCTCTCTCTTCTCTCTCTCTCTCTCTCTCTCTCTCTCTCCCCTCTCTCTCTCTCTCTCTCTCTCTCTCTCTCTCTCTCTCTCTCTCTCTCTCTCTCTCTCTCTCTCTCTCTCTCTCTCTCTCTCTCTCTCTCTCTCTCTCTCTCTCTCTCTCTCTCTCTCTCTCTCTCTTCTCTCTCTCTCTCTCTCTCCTCTCTCTCTCTCTCTCTCTCTCTCTCTCTCCTCTCTCTCTCTCTCTCTCTCCTCTCTCTCTTTTCTCTCTCTCATAGTGTCACATAAGGTAGAGTATGTTGGTCTTCTGAAGTGTTTTAAGAATAAAGCGACAATATTTAAGTTGATTTCATCTTAAGAACTACCCCTAATCAAGCTGACACGCCTGCTGATCGGGCCTATTTTTTTTTTTACGTCACGGGAGAGGTATGGGTGTTTTCTATTAACAATAATGGGAAATTCCTTTGATAAAAATGAATGAAACTTGGCATACAATTAGAAAAGAGGTCAATCTATCCTCATACCAGCGAACCAGTTTGTCCCATTTTTAGAACCGGTAGAAATCACCCACTTTTTTCGCGACTGTTTTCTTTATTTCGAAAACTATTTAGAGATACAACTTGTACGGTGGCAGGTTTATTCATTAACATGTGTGTTCTCTATAGTTTCCAAATTTTAGACATTTAGCTATAAGTACTTTTTGCCACCATGACAAGCTACGCCATCACAAGACATTTTTGGTTGGCATGACGAGCCCATGAATGCAAGGGGGTGATAGAATACCAAAGACATTGCCTGGATGTTGTAATTAAGTAAAAACATTTTAAAAAAATTGAATACACAATAAATAAATATATATATTTTGGTCTTCCACTATTCATTTTGCACTAACATTAAAAATATTTTACAGAAAATAGGAATTGTCTAATATATTATCCTATACTACCCTTTCACAGTTGAGTGAAATGGGCTCGCCCAATTTCTAAGAATTGGACTTTTCCTTTTATGGGCATATTATTATTTTGTGTTGACTTAGCTGTCTCAATAGTAGTAGTAGTGGTGGTATTAGTATTAGCAGTGTCCATAGTTGTAGCGTTTGCTAATAATAATAATGATAAGTAGTAATTGAGTCTTAATTTTTTTTCACCATGAGTTCTCTGGTTCATGATTTGAAATTCTAACTTAACTGTAACAGCGGTCTGATCTCTGCATTGTACCCAAAAAGTACTTTGAGGCCTTGAGCAATTCACCTCGCTTACGTTCACTTTGGGGCTCTGAACTGCTTTTGAATGGACACTAAAGACATATTTAATGTCCATAACATCCTTCCATCTCAGAGCAATCAGATCTAAACAGAGGTCAGTGCTTCTTGAATCTGATGAAGAAATTTCTCATCAACCTATTATTCTCTTTTTTCATATTTTAGACTGTTGAATACATACCACAATTTCTGTCTATGGTATCAGGAGATAAGGGTGGGGTTAAAATTTTGGACATTGCCTTGGTCTCTAATGAACATATTTAGCTCCATCCCTCTTCTATCTTATTAGATCACAATATTTTCATTAACATCCTACCATTTTTGGCCTGGCATAAAAAGTAAAAAGACAATTAAAGGGGTTGTTATTATCTCACCAAAATAAAAACCGAACTACATATATTTTGAATGTCTTCATTGTGAAAAGAGTTTAATATTTTAATGCTATAATACATTCTGAATGAGGATAGTATTGATTTGTAAATTTGTAAATTGAATTAGACCCTTTAAACTGACATTTTACCCGCTGTTTTCACTCACGTCTTCTATGCTAAGTAGAAATTTTGGCAACTTATCAAACATCAGAATTTCACAGACAAAGACATACATTGTGTGTTCTGTGTTTGCATGTGATTGAGAGTTTGATCAGGCAGTTATGAGTCTGTGTGTTTGTCCCTGTGTGTGGTGTGTTTGTTGAAAGGGATTAAAGAAAAAAAAATGAACACATATCTCTGTAGCTGTCAAGGGATTGTGCATATCATTTCTTGTGCAGTCTTTTTGTTGACTTTCTTGATTTGTATATCATTTTTCATTTCTCAATGAGACGAACACACTGATGTACCTCACATAATTCATAAGTATTTAAAACATAAATTATGTTATTTTTTACTCTTGAGTCCTCTCATGGTCCAGTCCACATGGCTTTTGGTGTTGCATAACCAATTCACCACCTTCGGCCAATGGTGCTCTTTGATGTTACACAACATACACTGCTTTCATGCAAGGTCTGCCTGTCCATATATTAAGGGATGATAGCGAGCGATCGTTGATTGGACATAAGTTTTGTAGAGGCGATGCGATATCCACCTAACCGTTGCCGTTATTGTACAGAGCTTTTATTAGGTGTCTCTATAAAGTGTTAATATCATATAAGCTCCACCTTCTTTCTATTCTGGCATAGAGATGAGGACGCAGAAAGCTTTTCAGATGTCATTATAAAAAGTGGGCAGAGTTAAAGCTTCTAAACAATCCCAATTGTCGTAAGCTTCTAAACAATCCCAATTGTCGTCATAACCCCGTTTTTGTCTTCAAATGCAACCTCTATATTTTCCTTGCAAGTCTCTATATGCTAACCATTGTCTCTCTCTCTCTCTCTCTCTCTCTCTCTCTCTCTCTCTCTCTCTCTCTCTCTCTCTCTCTCTCTCTCTCTCTCTCTCTCTTTCTTTCTCTCTTTCTCTCTCTCTCTCTCTCTCTCTCTCTCTCTCTCTCTCTCTCTCTCTCTCTCTCTCTCTCTCTCTCCTTTTCCCCATCATCTCTGACCCCTTCAACGAAGTCCACTGACAGTTGTTACTTTTGTCTTCTCAATACCAATATTCCTTCTGGTTTTGAAGATAGGCTGTCTAATACTAATACCAATACTAATATTGTATTGCGCAAAGTGATGGCATGAGCTTTCATTGTGCAGAGGTTCATTGCCAAAAAGTATATTTGTGATATTTTAAAGTTTATTGTAGTTTTAGTGTAAACAATTGGCAGTAACAGGCTTCAATTCTATTTCCTGTCTTATATATTTTCTCTAACAGAGAATCTCTTTGAATCTCTCTCCAGCTGAGGAATAATTGACACAATGAAAGATTTAAAGGCTCCCCTCCTGGTTGCAGTACCAGCAGCCATTACCATTCTTGGTATCATCTGGTTCTTGCGGAAAATGTCTGGAGACGATAAGGATGGAAAGAAGGGTAAGAGATCACAGAAGGCATCGCCTCCTGAAAAGATATCTATGGAAAAGGAAGGCACTGAAAGACCAACAAGTCCCAACAACATGAAGATAGAAGGAATTACACTAACTCAACGTAAGATCCCAGAAACTGGTGACAAAAATGCAGGACAAACAGCAACTTTTAGGAATCATGATTCTCTGACTGAGTGTGAGAGAGAGAAGGTTAGAGAAATAGTAGATGCTGCCATTGGAGCAGGTTTGAAAGAAGCACGAGGTGAAGTGTTAAAAGCTACAAGTGTTGCAGAAAAACCTGTGGAAGTTCATGAAGAAATGATTGTTGAATCTGTGGAGTCTGTGCAATGCAGCATGAATAATAACACTCAAGAAGTCCAAAGCTATGATAAAATCCCAATTGGAAAAGAAGTTGGCAACAAGTCTTTGAATCATGGAAATTATATAGATAACAGAGCTATATCCGAATTTTTCACAAGTGATCATCAAACCACACTGGACAAAGGAGAGTCCTCACCAGTCTCATCCAATGTGCCAAAACATCACTCATCTTCCCCTGAGTCATTCTTATCATCTTCAGCCAATGTTGTTAGTGCTTCACCTTCTCCCCCTTTCCCTATGTCGTCATCCAGTCATGGAGATAATGATAATATTAGTCAGTCATCTAGTAACACTGTGCCATCAAAATCCATCTCCACAAAACAAGCAGATGACAAAATCATCTCTTCCCCCCTTCCAGCTGATCTCAGCGTCCCATCAATACCATCACCATCATCATTGCCTTCAACTCAGTCAACAGACATTTCTTCAAACGACAGTGTTCTCGATGACAGTAGTAGTTTAGTTTCAGACATTAAACCTCAAAATATATTAGTCTCTTCACATGATAATTTGTCTAGTTCATCTTCGGAGCCTTCTGAAAGTACTCCTTCAACAAGTGTGTTAGTGGATGCTTCACAGCTTGGGCATGATATGTCCAGAGAACAAGTTGTAGGAAAGACAGAGGAATCATCATCATCATCTCATAATTCTACATCTCCTGTCTGTGATAACAACAGTGTGGTGAGTAAATTATTGTGATCGTCTCCTCCTTCGTATAAACTATTCACCTTTATCAGACTATGCTACTGTCGATTTGTATATTTAAACAAAACGTCTTATGATACTTTGCTGATAGTGAAAGTAGAAACGATCCTTATTAAATTAAAGGTCTCATTACTGTTGTTTTTAGAGAATCAGTTTCATCTCAAGTTTAGAGTGTTTGTGTTTAAAAATAATATTAATAATAATAATGTACTTTATTCATCCAAAAGGAAATCTCTTATTTAAAATCTTTGGGAAATATTTTTGTTGCTTAATTTTTTTAAAATTAAAGATTTAAATAACACAGTGCAGAACAACTAAGTGAGCAATTATTATTCAATTTTTATTTATAATAATGTAGATTTCATCTCATAGATTTTTACTGTCTTTTTTGGGGGGACAGGAGTAATTTCTGAAGTTTTCCAAATATTGGGGATAGAAGAACTCGACAAAGACATATTAAAAATACAAGTATATAAATTAATAAATATAACAATTTTTTGCACAAGTTTTCAAAAGTTTACCTTTTATATTTCCTTTCTCTCTGTCTAGAAAACTTATACTTTGTCTCAGACTTACTAAATTCATCCTTGCACTCGTCATTCATGCACCTATCAGGGATTTTTTAGTCTGTTCAATTTCATATACATTATTGGTAGAATCAAACCGGGTGTAAAGTTATTCAGTTCATTTATATTGATATTGTCAGGTACATTAGATTTGCTGTCATTGTATTGATAATGACTTTCATGCCTTTCCAAGTTGTTTTAATGTTGCCTGATGGGGAAACTTTTCTCTACTTATGTCTTATAACATTCTATACATTGAAGATTGAATAATTTCTTCTCGGATTTCTCTTTGTTTCGTTTTGAGTTCATCTTTGGTACCATTTATTTATAAATTATATATATACTTTTTCTCATTTATTAGGGTTTGAGTTCTTTTGTTGTCCATAGTTTGTTATTTGGGTTGCATTTAACTTCTCTCTCACACACCTTTTGCTCACTAAACTTGACATACTCAAGACACACAATCATTAAGTTCGTTCTCACCCTCTCTTCAATGGCTGTTTTTGGTAAATCATTTAAATACAATTGTCGCACTGGCAAAAGCACTTTTTTGTTTGTTTCTTTCTTTTTTTCTTTCTTTCTTTCTTTCTTTCTTTTTTTTTTTGCTTGTGGTACCAAAAAAAATCTCCCCCAAGTGATAGGAATAATGAGGAGAGATATTGTGTGCAATCTTCAAGATTCTTGAAACTATTTGTCTATATTCAAGCTACTGTCATCATGTTTGTAACAATTTTAAAACTCAGGACTCAGATCTGCTAGCTAAAATGCCAGTATATCATATCCCTTTGAATATTTTCTTTCAGAATTCAACTTTTATTATTGTTTATATTTAATTTTTGTTGAAAAATGGATGCATGAGACAGAAGGTTTAAAAAAATAATTTTGTATTTATATTTTGTTGTTTTTGTATGAATAAGATTGATTACAGGCAGTCACTGATATCATGAGAACCACACAGGTAGCTCTTACTGTATAAAATGGAAATTTAGTTCCTTATGGCCAGCTGGTAACTATAAGACACAATGGGAAGTGCATTTCATTAACCTTTAACCATTGCAATCCGATTTTATCAAATTATTTCTTTTATTTAAAAAAAGCTATTTTCATTTCACAGGGCTCCAGTGACAGCGGTAGAGGGGGCAGTGAGCACGATGTAATATGCCAGGGCACCGACTCTCTTATCCATTTTGACTTCAACATGCCGTCCGAGCTGTGTGGTCGTCTGATTGGCAAGAAGGGCTACAACATAAACCAACTGAAGGCTAAGAGTGGGGCCAATGTATCCTTGACCCACAATCCTCTGTCTGCAGAATTCCAGATCTGTCAGGTTGTTGGTGAGTTGATGATATTGTCCAGACCTACCAATTCTCATGAGGGGCCATTCCATGTCAAGTGGACCAATTTTTCTGAAATTGGGAACCACACCCCTTTTGATATTCCTCAAACGTGGCTCAATTGAAGATACTTATGAGGCATAAAGAAAACCAAATTTTCAGTTCAGAATATGGATATTCGAATTTTTAATATTTTTGTTGAGTTATGCCCCTTTGTAACTTAAGATTGAGATACTTAGGTTCTTTGCCGGTGATTTTTACCATGAAGCACCTCAAAATACAAGGAAAGCTTCCATATGCTTATAGAAATAGTGTATCTGCACAATGTATCAAATTTTGAAAAAAATCCCAGCCGACATCTTTGACCGTTTTGAGCCTTGAAGCTGACTAAAATTAACGATTTTTGTGAACATTGCATTACGGTATGCGTTATTGTTTGAAAAATTATAGTACCAGACCCATAAAGTTGCACAGGATTACCAAATTTGAGAGAGTTAGCTTGATTAATAAAAAAGTTATAGCCTCTCAAAAGTTGATCCACGAGCAAATCTGATTTTGACGCGTTTTGAGACAAAATTTCAAAAAATTGTAAAAAATTCAAATATCCATATTCTGAACTGAAAATTTGTTTTTTTCATGTTTCATAAGTATCTTAAATTGAACCAAGTTTGTGGAAAATCAAAAGGGGTGTGGTTCTCACCCTTGGTCCACTTGAAGTGGATTGGCCCATGAATACAAATGAAAAATCCTGGTTTATTTTTTGATTTTCCTGATTTAATTTATTTTTTTTTAAAAATCTATTTCAACTTTACTGTATTACTTGTATTATCATTGTTTGGAACGCTTTACCACGGAGCAATCTTTGTCTATTTTTAGAAGTTCACTTAAAACATCGATTTTAGTAGATGATATGAGATAGCCATCTGCTTTATAGCCATCTGCTTTTATGTGTGTGTGTGTGTGAGAGAGAGAGAGCGGGCATGTTTCAGCCGAAGTTATTTGTAATTTAAACGCTTAGAGTTTGATGTCTCAGCATTATATAAATTTTCAACATTATTATTATTATTACTATTATTATCATTATACATATTATTATTATTATTATTATCACTATCACTATTGTATTGTCAGTCATCGTCAATCTACAGGATGACCAGTAAATAAGAATTGTGATATTTTCACAGTAATCTACAGCCAGTTTCACATTTTCAGGCTTGCAGGCAGAGGTAGATGAGGCCCTGCGTATAATCCGACACAAGTTCCCTCTGGAGGACCATCCCCGTCTGACCATGACTCCAATAGCATTGAACGTGCCCAAGTCAATGGAACCGGCACCACCTGTGATTGTGCCGGATAATATGCAGGTATCAATACCATTGAGAACTCTTAGTCTCTTTTGTATAGCATGTCTACCACTTGTACATTTTTTGTTTTATTCAAAATCCGGTGATCTGTTTCTAAGTTAGAACTTCACGTCAGTATCTTAAAATTAAAATAAATACAATTCCCTTTATTCATCCTATAGGGGAAATTTGTCTCTAGGGTCTATTCAAAGGGAAGACTGGAATAACCCAGGCTCCAGCCGCAGTGCAGCGTTGCAGATTAGGTGATGATTTATATAAAACATAAAATGGGAACATGATAGGATTTTTCTCAAAGATCACATCATCAAGACAGCTCTAAGATGTTGAAATAAGCCTCATGTCAATAGGCAAGAGCAATAAAAAAAAAAAATTAATGAATCCAGTGACAGATTGAAGGAGGCTATGCCAATGCTGGCTTTTAGTCATTCAATTTGAAGATGCTGGTGATGACTATATGCCCAGGAAGCATCTTGCAAACTCTGTCTCCTGCTTTGATTATAACATCAAACAGGGCATCACCTTCAGGACGTTGGGCAAAGTTGCAAAATAGGGTCTTTATTGCTGCCTGACTTTGCCATTTTGCTCAACCCAGCTTCTGATGATATCGCAGTTTCTTTATTTTCATCACTGTAGCCAGGCTTTTGTTTTTGTGATGAAAATAATGATAGGTTGATGGAGACTCCACCACTGATTTCAACATTTTGATTTATTTCGACATGCTCTACTGACGCTATTTTAATTGAAAGAATGTTACTAAGCCATTGAGACATGTTTCCTACTTCTCAACATTGTGACAGGGCAGGCATTAATTGGAAGGCAGTTATTTTTACCCACCAGTGATCATTGTTCTATTATTTATGTGTGCCACATATCAATTATAGTCTATCTATAAAATTACAATTTTAATATATTATCAGATGTTTGTGGATATATTAGATCTTGATTTGCTGTTTTATAGCAACAACAACAAAAAAATAAATAAATAGGGATGGGGGAAATTTTGGTGCTATGTTTATATTTCTGTTGTCAAAAGAATCTTGCTGCATTTGTAGATTTTTAAAACTTTCTTGAGACAGGTCTGTACAGAGCACCTGGTCGAACTGTTAGTTATAAAATTAGATTTTGCCTCTACTCCCAATGATGACCTGCCATGCTAATACGGAGAGATTTTAATATGACAAGGTGTGCTTGTCTGGAAATCTCTTTGAGTTAACTTTCATGTTCTGATGGGAGATTAAAGAGAGAAAAAAGATCTGTTCATCTTTCAAAGTTAAATTTTAGTTTCATAATCATTGGTTAAAGTTAATTTGATGAAGGGGCAGCGTGGCTCAGCGGTACAGTCTTTGCTTCATACCGTAAAGGTACCGAGTTCAATAACCCACCGCTGTGCTGTGTGGCCTTTAGCAAGTCACCTCCTCCTAGCTCAGTTTTCGGCGCTGCACTCCGGCTGACGCTCTGGTTATTCCAGTCTTCCCTTGGAATAGACCCTAGTGACAAATTTTTTCCTATGGGATGCATAAAGGGAATTTTATTTTTTTATTTATCTTTCCAATACAGTGCCATTTGAATTATTGTATAGACTAAATACTAAATCAAATCCATTTTTAACCATGCTCAAGTATTTTACATAACAAAGCTTTAGGAGCTTCCAAGGACATACAAAAGGGTTCATGAAATTTTATTTTTTTGCATCTCTGAATTTGAAAATTAGTGCATTGCCTGACACAATTTTTCTTAGTGCAATATGTAATTAGTAAGGATTATAATATAAATGATGTTATGAATGTGGACTGTAAACTTACTTTAATGCTTTCTATCTGGGTGGAGTCCTCCATGGTGGGCAGAAGGTCACTTGCTGTGTCTTTTATCCCCTTACATTTGTTTTCCGAGTTGCTTTTTGTCTTTGTCTTGGAATTGGATTGCTTGGTTTTGTCACAGCCCTTGCTGGAGTCCTTAGCTGAGAAGGAAACAGTCAAATGTTTAGTATTAGTTTTGGGAGATTTTTTTCCCCCCTTGTAAATCACCTCTCTGTTATGATTGTTAGTTATGTTTTCTGTTTTGTGTGTATTCTGTAAACTTTTGAGTGTGTTCCTCTCATTGGGATCCTGTGTTGGTGTCTGGATGAGACTTTTGGGTGATCTCAAACTAAGTACAGTGATGGTATGCTTTTGGAATCTACTCTGTTTCCTATTTGAACCATTCCCCTTTGTCTTACTTTTTCTTGCACCTTTATTTCTAGAATATTTTTTTTACTATCCATTTTCTTCCTTATCCTTGGCACTGAAATGACCTAACTTGTTTCACAAGTGCAGTAATAAAAAATAAACAAAACAATGCTTTCTACAACACATATATATTAATATATATTCTGCTTTTATTCTTAACCTGCTGTTTTGTTTTGTGTGAACTATTCCTCTAGCTAAGTCTGCCAGATGGCGCATCAGTGGAGGTGTATGTGTCCACCATTGTGGATGCAGGCCATGTGTTTGTGCAACAGCCCACCCATCGCACTTTTATGTCATTGGACAAGCTGAGTTATGTCCTCAATGCAGTTTACAGCCAGGATGATAGCATTCCATCCCTACCACGGCCTATTGAATGTACGTAAAATCAGTGAACTCTCCCCCCATTCCCCCATGCGGATATATTAGCTGTCCTATTTGTAATTGATTGTGACTAATTTAACATTTTCTTTCTCTCAATTATGTTATTAATTTGGTATTTTGAGTTTTAATAAGTTTTTATAACAAGTAATGAATACATCACAGCAATTTTTTGTGGAAGTTGAGGGGAAAAAAGGATTTTGTTTTAGTTCATGTTTATTTTACTTGGCCACGTGATAGTGACAAGACAATCGAAGAACATGTAAGATGCATTCAATTCCGGTTATCCAAAGCATTTGTGGAGGTGTAGAGAAAAGATGGTTCTCGTGCTTTGGATGTATTCCAACATTAAAAGGTGACTGTTTTGCTACATGTTATTATTTCCATTCCAGGTGGTGTAATCTGTGTGTGTGAAATTGATGGCAGTTGGTACCGAACCATGGTTATGTCTCCTGAAAATGAGTTTGGGGAATGTCAGGTCAAGTTTGTGGACTATGGGGGATACACACAGCTGCCCGTCTCTTGCATCAAACAGATCAGGTATGAAGATTGGGTGAAGTGCTTTTGGACTGATCGTCTGCTAGCAGAATTACCCTCCCATATTTAATTCCATAGTGTCAGCATTTAAAATTTTTTTTACAAATTTTAATTGTAATGAATCTTTTGAGCATCAATGATCAAATTGAACAAGTGATAAAGTCTGGAGGTGTGCACAAATAAATCTGGCAACCAGGCGACCAGATGACGATTCACAACGTCAAGGCACTGATCAATATATCCAAGCAAATTATATAAATAATCATTTGAGTCAACGGTTAATAGAATTACCCTTAATTTTTAAATGGTTTGCAAGTTACTCATATATCAATCTGTAAAAAATAGTTTTACAATTTTTAGATTTGCCAGTAATTCTGTGCTCGTTGGCATAAATTTGACATTGTACGGAACAATTGTTGTTGTTGTTGCTGTCGTCGTCATTATAATGAGTGATATTTATGAAATCTCATGACTGAACCATTTATTCTCTCTCATGTGGTCACTAACAGAACTCTTCAAGTTATAATTTCTAATGCTTTGAAATTCATACATCCAGTTTCACTGTTATTATATATTTAATCTAATATATTTATATTTTATGGTATTTTTGCACCAGGGCTGACTTCATGAATCTTCCCTTTCAAGCTGTTGAATGTATTGTTGCCAACATTGCTCCATTGCCAGGTAAATCCCTTTTGCATTATCTCATTTTTTTTTGTGCCTAGCAGCCAACACTCCTGATTTCGTAATCTGAGGAAAAAATTTTGAAGTGTATATGAAAATGACCCTTGTCCCAGAGCTATGCTTTTTTTACTAGTATATTAAATCAAGGAACAGAAAAAGCTTCAAATCTAGATCAGGGTGTCCAGCAAGGTCGTAAAGTCGTAAAAAAGTCGTAAATTTTGCATCATGGTCGTAAAGGTCGTAAATGGTAGTAAATTTGCGCCCATAGTTGTAAAAAAAAGACATGCTTATAAGGAAGGTAGATGACCTAGCTGATGAGGCTGAGCAGAAGGGAGGGACCAAGCAAAGCCATGAGCTCAGTGCAAAGCAATGCTTTAAGAAAAGATGCCAAAAAACAAGATCTAGTTACAATGGAGGCCTCATTGAAGACCCTGCAGCATGAGCTAGACTCTGTAGGAGCAAGATTGGATTAAAAAACATTGTACATATTGTATATATAGACTAGTTTATCATTTTGGATTTTAAAACAATTATTACACTATTACTACTCCTAAATACTTCCCTATTGTGATTGTGAAGCAGGAAACATGATGTTTAAAACAGGATATATATGTACATTGAGGTAAGATAATCATAAGCTTGAATTGTTGGATGATTTAATATTGATTACTTATTAGCCTACTTTTATTGATTTTTGGATGTGACTTTATATATATATATTGGTTAAAGCCCGGTAATTGGTAGTTGGCGCGCACACATTTTTCTTTCAAATTCCTTGGTAGTAAATTTTTTTTTCAGGTAGTAAATTTGAGGGGAAATATTTGCTGGACACCCTGTAGATTATATTTTAATATATTTAGCTCTTTTAAAAGTTTGTTGCTATGTTTATGATATTATTATATTATTATTATTAATAATATTGTTTGTTGTTGTTGTTGTTCTTCCAGACCAAGAGTATTTCAGCCGAGAGTCAACCATGGCTTTGAGTGACATGTCTCAGATGAAACTTCTTCAATGTCAAGTGGTGGCTCGCAATGAAATTGGTACCCCCTTCATACACTTGTACATGGTTAATCCAGAAAATAGAATGGTAAGCATTCTAATGCAATTCATCCTATACAGAGCGCTGTCAGACCTTTTATTATACCTTTTAAAATCCCTGAAAACCGAGTTATTTAGATTACATATCAAATGAATCGTAGATATATTGAATTTTTTTTTGTTTGTTTGTTTCGTGCCCATGAAATTGTATGTACAATTACTCCCACTAGCTTTCTATTATATTTATTTGTTTATATATTTTTTATTATTTATTTATATTGTAAAGCGCTATTGATAACGGTGCTATATAAATTTCTCATTACATTATATCACATTACATCCTAAAAAATGGGCACCTTTGCCCTAGTGCTTCAATCTGGTATTACAATGGTTTGAAACTGTTAGAGAAATTGTCATAAGAGTCAAAAATAAATTATCAGTATTGGTTCACCCACTATTTTATCTTTTAACAATGACATAATACTTCATCCTTTTTGTACCTACAGGCCACTATGGTGAATAAGGCTCTTGTGAATAATGGATTCGTCAGATGGGTGGAGATTGTCTGATTGAACTGATTGAACAGTTGAATGGAAGACCTCGGAGCTGTCGTTTTAAGTCATTATTTCACATTACACCTGTATAGATACTGTTGACTTGGATATCATATATCTTGTAAATCTTGTTCATTTATTCCATTTACATAGCGGCCAACTGTCCTGATAAAATCGGGACTGTCCCGATTTGTCAATCTAAACCAAAAAAAATGGACTGTTTATGTCAATAGAAATGACCTTGTATGTTCCAGAATTATGCTTTTTTGACTAGCAAATTATAACAAGGAACGAACAGAAAAAGCTCCAAATCTAGATTATATTAAAGAATAGTCGGAACACTGTTATTTTGGGTCATGACGGTATTGTGCGTTAGGGTGTCCCGTTTTAGCTCTTTGAAAAGTTGGCCGCTATCAATGTATTTTATTATCATTCATCACTTACCTAGCCTCATTTTTTAAAAAATAATCATTTAAGCATTCTGCCATCTATTACCAAAGGGGGCAGCGTTGCTCAGCAATACGATCTTTGCTTCGTACCCAAAGGTACCGAGTTCTATCACCCACCGTTGTGCTGTGTGGCCTTGATAGTAAAAATAAAGTTTTGAATAAATAAAATCAAAATGTTTATGGGAAGGGATAAAGGGGGCACATTAGTATGTTTCCTTTGCATTTCATAAAACACACTGTTGATGTTCGTAAAATTGACCAATCCTAAAGCATGCAAAAGATCTAATTGATGCAGATTTTTTCTCTTCAAATTTGGATTTTTTTTACTAAGGGGAAGACAGATTTGAAATTGACCTGCCTTTAATTCCGATTTTTAAATTTGATTTTCTTTTTCTTTATAAAAAAAAAGTCTTAATATTGTTGACCAATAATCTAGACACTTTACATCCTAACAATGGATATCGATGGTGTCATTCTCATTCACTAACAGGGTAACTGGTTTTGACAAGATTTTACAGGAGAGACAAAAGCATCAATGCACTTGTTTTTGATGCAAAGTAATATCTGCCTTTATCTCTCCTTCTTCCTCGTTAGAACATAAAGAAACTTGGACCGAACTACATTTGTTTTAAAAATAATTAGAAAAATAAAAAATTAAATTAAGGGTTGTTGAATGACACCGTCAATCTATATGACAATCTGCTTTTGCAATCAACAGCATTTTTTAAAAAATGTAATAACAGGGGTTCTATAACGTAAATATGTGGTCTGATTTCAATTTTTTACCTAAAATTAGGATTTTTGAAGGTTTTTATTCGATTTTAAAATTATTTTTATGAGAAGAACGTGGCAAGCTTAATTGCTTGTGGCAGGTCAGATACAATTGTCCTGTTTTCCATTTCTTTTTCTTTTTTCATCATGATCATCAGAGCCTTAATTCGAACCAAAGGTAAAGATGACAGGTGATGAAAATTATGTATATACAGTGGAATCCACTTAAGATAAGCTCCTTAGGATCAGAAAAAAAAAGTTTATCTTATCCATTCTCAAGGGGAGAGGTAGAAGGATGACAATTTATTTTTTGCTCCTGCTGTGGAGAGACCTGAAGGGATGCTGCATGGAGATGGTAAAAGAAATGGCCACTATGGTAGAGAGCAATTTATTTTAACCGGCACAAGACTGATTCATGTTTATTTAAACCAGACTTTGATAAGTTGGCTTATATAAAGGTGGAAAAATTGAGCTGCACGAAAATTTCATTTTAAACAAGATTTTATCTTAAGTGAGTTTTTCTTATCTGGACTACACTATAAGTGGTATATTGACAGGGTAACAGTATTTTATTGAATTCATTGCCACACTGTATATCAAATTGTAAAATTAGAATTGCGTTGTGATCAAACAACTAATTATATAAGTATTTCAGCAACTTGTCAGTCTCACTGATTAATAAGGTGTTCATTGTGATCATAAAAAAAAAATGTCAGACGTAGGTTTTTTAAAATGCTGTCAAAAGGTTGTGGGAAGTTAAATTTGTTTTATTATTGTGGAAACAGATTGTTGAGGAGGAAAAAAGAAATGTGAAAAAAATTTCAGAGAACGATTTTATTTTTTTGACACTAAGTTTTAAAATTTCATTGTTGGTTGTGCCATAAGTCTTTTGCGCAAAACATCACACTCCCTGAAATTGCTTATTTTCCACAATTCACAGATTCATTAGTAAGATAAAAAATGTTATTGCCATTCAAACTTCACAGGGTTTTGTTGTTTTTTCAAATAAATTATATTTAAAATGAAAACTACTCATTTGACTGAGAGTTGGAAATTTCATGAATGTTATATTAGTTTGATGACTCAGTGTTGTGTAACTGAATTCTCCAAAATATTTTTTCTTACTAGTTTCAACTCACACAATGAAGCTGGAGAATAGGATACATAAATATAATATTTGTTGTGGCTTTTTAAAACAGAATGGGATTAGATGAATAATGGTGAGTAAAATGTAAAATATATGTTTAATAACAAGTTATTTCCTCCCCTAAATTCCGTAGTTGATATCCAGGTGTGATGGGATACATCATATTATGTTGTTGCATGTTATTTTTGTTAGAAACAAATGATTCGATTTATGGGATTACAAAGTGTGAGCTAATAACAATTTTAAAATTAATTCTATTGCTTTCATTAAAAATCAACAACAAAAAAATAGAAACGAAACAAAACTAACAAAAAAAATTTGGACATTTTGATTGCAAAAAAAAGCCATGTCAGGTATCTTTTTAAAAGAATTTTATTCAGCAACATTATCTATCCCCTTTAGGTGCAGTATTAAAATTAAATGAAAATTTTACATAAATATAGGTCTGTTTGCAGGATTGTGCATCTGTTTTAAAGCAATTTGAAGCCACCATTCATTTAGACGAAGAAGTTGTTAATTTAGAGACTTTTTTTTGGGGGGGGGGGGGGGGGGTTCTTTTGTTTGGCTGGTTGTGTATGTAGGAAAATGTAGCATTGCTTTTAGTTTTATTATCATTGGTTGTCTGTCTCATTTGAACACTTTGAAATAGTTATGAATATCACCCAACTCGTGAAGAAGCTGTAGGGGTTCATATATGCTAACTTTTAAAGATCTTGCCGGATTTTGCTATGAATACATGGATGTTATAAATGGCTGGCTGATGTATCATCTATAGTTTGAGTTGCTTATCTCTGCTATGACTGCACACCACGTGTATGTTTTTCTTTCTTACTTTTTTAATTGTATTAATATTATGATCATTGCCCATGTAATGTTTATGATAAAATATATCCAAATATATTCACACATTTGTACATAGTTTTGTTTTTTGTTGTTTTGTTGTTTTTTTTTAAATCTCCTGTTTTTGCATCTAATAATGTTGTTGGCTGATTTTATTCTGTTGAATATTCATGTTTATCTGTAGAAATCTAAATATATTATTCCTTTGTCTTTGATTTCGACAAAATTCCAATTGCTTCCTTGTACATAAATAGAGAGAAAAAACACTATTTAGTTAAATAAAGGTCAAACTAAAGTTCTGATTCAGGGATGGGGATCTTGCAAATTTTCTTCAGCAGCTATAACTTATTTTTTTTGAGTGTGTTGTAGTATCGGCATTTGTCACATGTTGAATATATATGTAGACTACATATTGTGAGTCACAATGTGGTGGAAATAGTGTAGATATCCTCATGGTAAAGGTTCTACATCGGTCCACTTTTGCTGCCTCCTCTATTTCAAATTTATCCTTCTTGCTTAGGATCTTGTGTCTGTTTGGATTATTGGAGTTATAGGTAATATTTGACCAAGACAAGCATATTGATTGCTTTTGTCATCTACTTCAGTTCTCTGTTTTAACCAGACCCTTTTGTCTAAGAGAATTTAGATCTCTCTTTTGACTACCCCACCACCCGATCCGTCATTTTACTGGCATTGCAGGGATGCCTTCCCCCCAACTAAAGCAGAAAAACTGGCTTTTTAAAATTTTTCAGCTTGTTCGTTTTTGGTGAGTTGATATTTTAAAAGATGAAAGCATTGGTTTTTTAAAGGCTACAGTTATTGGGAAGTGAGATGGATGTGAATCCATTTAAATTATTTCACGGTGATGCCATTTGATGAAGAGAAGCTTGGCACAAAATATTTTCATATTTGCTCTTAACGAGAAAAATTTTCAGGCTGTTTTGATTTTAGCAAAGGGCATCCCTGGTTTAACTTAGAAGTGACAAAAGCTTTGTAAAACTAAAGACAAACCCAAATAATCCCTGAAAAGGGCCAACCACTTAAATTTGAACAATTTGTACAGGACAAAGTAGTCATTGGTAATTGTGCTGCTGGATTGAAATAGAGTCATTTGTAATTTTAAACTGACTGGTCCCTTATGTTGATTTTTAAAACTTTTCTTGACTTTTGTAAGCGCATATAAACTAAACATTTACTAACCCATCTATTTTCTTTTCTGGGATGTTGGTAAGATTTAGAATTGTCCAAACAGATGAGACAGACGACAGGGAGAAATGATGTGGTAGAATTGTTATTGAGTTCATATATTTATACAGAGATTTTTCAGAGGACAAAAAATTAGCCAAATTCATCTGATTTCTTTGACCAAAAGTTTTAGAGAAAGCGAAAGGATGTCTGAGAAATGAATCATTAGCTTAATTAATGAACTACTTTTTACCTATTCTTAAGTTTTTAATTCATGGAAATAACGAGATGAAAATCATTCATTTTGGATTTATTGTCTTTAGTTTCACAAGAGTTGGAATTTTGTAAAATACATATTTTATTTACATAAAGATTTTTTATATTTGTCATTATTTTTTTTTAATTAAAAAAAGATATTTATCATCCATTCATCGTCCATAAGTAAGCTGACTGTCTCATTTCAAACTGTCTAGCTGTGTACAATGCCATCATTGTCATCTTGTCTTCGTGGGAGATTTAAAAGGCAAAGGAAATGAAATTGATATCAATTTTAATTACATGTCGGTGTGCTGCAAATTCATGTAGTTTTTCTTATCAAATTACAAATTTACATCACATGTTTTTCCATCTCTGGCTTATCACCAGGTCAAATAGGTCAAAGGTCAGAAGTGCTATATTTTTTAGTTTGTTTTGATTGAAAATCTAACAAATGAAATTGAGGGAGTTAATACAGATAAATTTGCTGATGACCCTGTGGGTGGAATCTATATCTTTCC
The DNA here is from genome assembly GCF_034508935.2 of Berghia stephanieae. Taxonomy (NCBI): domain Eukaryota; kingdom Metazoa; phylum Mollusca; class Gastropoda; order Nudibranchia; family Aeolidiidae; genus Berghia; species Berghia stephanieae. The sequence continues at coordinate 50,140,743 of NC_088362.1, forward strand.
ATCACTTCCAACCCTCTATATTATTTTACCCTTCCATAAGTGCTGTTCGTATTTTCCGTCCTTGTCTTGAAAACATTTGGTTTTACCCGACCTTGTGTAGGTCTTTCTGTGAAAGGATGAGTCAGATGGATGTATCTTTCTGTGGAAGATAAGATAATTTGTTTCTTGTAATCTTCTATTATATATTATAGTTTTTGTTTTTTTACAGATTTGGTTTTCATTCAGAAAAGGACATTAAAATTAAAAAAAATTGACATTGCTTAGATTTAGATCTAACGTTTCATTGTTACCAATGCATTTAACCTAAATATTTCCATAGTGAAATGATATTAAGAGATATCGAACATAAGAAGGGGGTGTGTATTGGAGGAAAGAATGTAACAAATCTGAGGTATGCAGATGATACGGTTCTACTGGCAGAATCTGAACATGAACTACAAGAATTACTGGATGTTGTAGTCAGGAGTAGTGAAAATATGGGACTGGAACTGAATATATCTAAAACAGAATGTATGACGGTATCTAAAAATAATAACCCACCAGCCTGTGTAATAACAAGCAGAGGACAAACAATACAACAAGTTGAATGTTTCAAATATTTAGGCTTCAATGTAACATCCAATGGAAAATCAGATTGTGAAATAAAGAAAAGAATAGGTATGGCGAAGAATGCATTCAACCAGCTGCATACAATTATGAAAAACAGGAATATTAGCATGAAAACAAAAATCAAAGTCCTGGATTGCTATGTACTGTCTGTGCTGCTATATGGTTGTGAGAGCTGGACCATAAACAAGACCATGGTTAAAAGACTGGAGGCAGTGGAAATGTGGTTTTACAGAAGAATGATGAGGGTGTCATGGATGGAAAGGAAAAGAAATGAAGAAATTTTAGAAATGGCAAACAGAAAAAGATCACTGATAACAAAAATCATCAAACGCCAAATGGAATTTTTAGGACACATTATCCGCCACCCTGGTTTGGAAATACTCGCCTTGACTGGAAAGATGAATGGAAAAAGAATAAGAGGAAGACAAAGAATAACGTATTTGAAAGGGATAAGAACTTGGACAGATGAAGCTGAGAAAGGTGGCGCTGCTTTAATAGAATTGGCAAGAGATAGATCAGCTTGGCGGAAGATGACCTCCGACGTCTGCTTCAGATATGGAACTACATGAGATGAGATGAGATTTCCAGACCTCGCAAATTATGACCTCAAATTATCGCATTTGAAAAAATAAATCAAATCTTTCATTGTACTACAGGCCTATTTGGACTGGTGACTGTTTTGCTTGATAAATCATCGACACTTCATCCTTTGTCATTGCACTAAACCCTTTACAGGCGAAATTATTAGATCTTAACATTAACCTCATATCATTTGTTGTTTTTATAACACCTACAGTGCTGGCACTCAGGATAACAGTCTTATCGTTGTCACATTGAAAACGGTTTGGCCTGTATTTATAACCAGGTAGATAATGGTTCAAATTCAGTCGCCTGGGTGGGGATCCTGACCTCCCATAGCGAGCAGGGAGGTACATACTGTGTCTTCTATCCCCTTATATCTGTTTTCCAACATGCTTTCTGTCTTTGTCTCGGAATGAGATTACTTGGTTTTGTCCTGGCACTGGCCGGAATCCTAGCTGGGAGGGAAACAGTCAAATGCATAGTTATTGTTTTGGGAGATATTTTTTTCATTGTAAATCATCTCTCTGTTATGTATTATAATATTTGTTATTTTTAATGTATAATGTAAGCATTTGAGTGTGTTCCTCTTTGTTGGATTTTGTGCTTGTGTCTGGATGAGACTTGTAGGTGATTTCAAACTAAGTACATTGGTGGTATGCTCTTGGAATCTACATCTGATCCCTATTTGTTCTCAGTTCCCCTTTGTCTTACTTTTTCTTGGGTGCTTTAATTGTAATTCTAGAACTTTTTACTATCCCATTTTCTTCCTTTTTACTGGCGCTGATATAACCTAAATGTGTTGCAAGCGCCGTAAAACCCTTAAAAACAAAAACAAAAACAAATTCAGTCGCGCCGTTAAAGGGTTAAATGGAAGCCTCAAATCATTGCATGTTTAGATGATATTTATGATTCATGATGAAATTGTTACTATTGAAATCTGTGTCAAATGTCTGCCTGGTTTGGATTTGAAAATGATTTTTTGCTTGAATAACCAGTTTTATTTTGTGAGAAATTAGTTTGAACAATAAAATAAAAATACCGAGTTTCTGAGACTTCAAATTTTATTTATTTATTTATACACCCATCCCTGCCTTCGGCTGAGAAAGTGAAGGAACGGTCACCTACGTAGCTCTTTCACGAAAGCACAGCATTTGGACGACTAAAGAGTCCTTTGAAGAATGAGGGTCGTTATTGTTATCCCTGGGTGGGGTTCCTCGCCTCCCATAGCCCATAGTGGACAGGGGGACACTTACTATGTCTTCTATCCCCTTATAGCTGTTTTCCAACATGCTTTCTGTCTTTGTCTTGGGATGAGATTACTTGGTTTTGTCCTAACCCTAGCTGGGAGGGAAACAGTCAAATTTATATTTAGGATTTTGGGAGGTGATATTTTTTGTTCTTATAAATCATCTCTCTGTTATGCATGTATTGTTTTTGTTTTACATATGATTTGAACTGGGTGTGGTTCCTGACCTCCCATAGTTGGCAGGGAGGCACTTATGGGAGCATCACCCTTGAATCATATACCTATGATGTTCGCATGGGTGTACGATCCGATAGTGATGTCGTTTCTTCTTCTCTTTACTAGCCTATCCTGCTTCTTTGGTTTGTGATTGTATTTTTGACAGGGGATATTTTTTTTTTCTGTAAATCTTCTGCCTGTTTGTTCTTGGTTATTTATAATTTAGCTTATGATATCTTTAGGTTAAGATTTTGATTTACATTTGTACTATTTTTGTTAGATTGTTTGTTTTTTTGTTTCAGCGGTCTCTCATATAACCTCAATTGTGTTGGAAGAGACCTAAAGCAACAAACAAAAAAAAAACCTTCTATCCCCATATATGTTTTCCAACATGTGTCTTTGTCTTAGAATGAGATTGAGATTACTTTGTTTTGTCCTGGCCTTGGCCTGATACCCTGGCTGAGAGGGAAACAGTCAAAGGTACAGTTAGTTTTGTGGAGATGATGTATTTTTTCCTTGTAATTCATCGATGTTATGCACTGGATAAAGAGTAGCGATCCTTGGTTTCCCGGTCCGAAGTCGTATAACATCAGTTGTTTCCCTTTAATCGAAACTTATACCAATGATCGTAAACAAATCCCCTCCCTCCCCACACTATATTATTTTATGTAGTTATAAATAAATACAAGAAATAACCACACTGAGTTGAGCTTGGACTTCTCCGCTCACGTTGCCGACAGTGTAATTTGTGTGTATTTGGAAGTCATGTCTCTAGGTGGGGAATACATCTATGAGGTGGGGTCTTCTCACCTCCCATGATGGTCATACTGTGTCTTCTATTCCGAATTCCCCTATGAATATGTTTTACTTTTTCGTGTTCCTGTCGGGAGGAAATGAGACAGTCAAATGTATTAGTATTACTTCCTTTTATTTTCTTTCTTTTTAATTTTTTTTTTTGTTTGTTGAAAATACAATTTCTCCCTGTTATCTACAATTAGATTGTTTTGTTTGAGATATAATATTTTAATTTGGAAGCCTTTGAGTGTACCCTTCATAGCGGGATCCTTTGCTTGTGCATGTATGGGACTTTTATGGAATATCAAAACAGACCCGTTGGTGGATTGTTCGTGGAATCTACTGCTCCCTATTTGAACCAGTCCCCTTTGTCTTCTTTTTGTGGGTGCTTTTAACTTCAAATCTACAACTTTCCCCTATCACCTTTCCTTTTCCTTGCGCTGAAATGACCTTAAAGTGTCGCAAGTGCTGTGAAACCCTTAAAAACAAAAAACAAAACGAAGTGAAGTCTCTTATTCCTATTTGTTTACCAGTGAAAAAAAAATACAAAATACCTGTTAACTCATATACTGCCCAGCCTTTTCTTCTTTTTTTTTTCTTTAATTTATCATTTGATTGATATATTGCATATCCCCTGAACGTTCCCCAACTCAAAACCATGTTCAAGGGGGCCTTAGCCAACAGCAACACTTGACATGTAGGACGAGATATGACGTCTGTTAGGCGATATTATATTTCTCGACAGAGACATCGCTGTTTATACCAAGATACTCATTTTACACCTGAATATAGTGGAGAATTTGAGTAAACAGCTTTTTCCAAGGATTAAACTATGTACCACTCATGTACCACCTTCCTCTTCAAAGACGAGTCTCATATCACTAGACCACAGAGCCGTTTAGGATTGAAACCTTAATAACCAAATTCGAAAAAGAAAAGAATGCAACAAGATATAGCACATGACAATACAGGGATTTGTGGTAAAGCATGGAAACATGAGGATGGTTATCTTTGAAATATGAACTTTGGACTAAATCTTTTGCATTATTATTTTATACATGATATTTAAGCGCGCATGTCATTTGCCTTATTATTATTATTATTATTATTATTATTATTATTATTATTATTATTATTATTATTATTATTATTATTATTATTATTATTAATTATGTCGGAGTGAACAAGATGAAGAAAATTGAATTTTGAATCAAAGTAATAATAAATATGAATCTGTTTGAATTTTACGAAAGGAAAGTCACCGTCCTGAATTAAGGAATCTAGTCTAACCCACATTTACTATTTAATAATTTTAGCCTAAAATCAAGTTAATGCCGTATATAACTGTTTAGAGTATATCGCTGGGCAGGGTCCTTTCACCTCCCAAGATGTACAGGTCTCCTATCACTCTAGCACTATATTTCTAATTTTTTTTTATTATTGACTTTGTCTTTGTATTACTTGTTTTGTTTTTTTCCTGACCCTTGTCGGAGTCAGTGGCAGTCAAATGTATAATGTTAGTCTTTGGAAATTATATGTTCCCCCCTTGTAAACAATCTCTCTCTCTCTCTCTCTCTCTCTCTCTCTCTCTCTCTCTCTCTCTCTCTCTCTCTCTCTCTCTCTCTCTCTCTCTCTCTCTCTCTCTCTCTCTCTCTCTGTGTTATATTTATTGGTTGGAATATTTTATGATTTTTAAACATTTTAGCAGAATCCTGTGCTTATGTCTGGATGATATTTTTAGGTGATCTCAAAATAAGAACACTGATAGTTTGCTCTTAGAATCTATATATGTTCCCAATTTGAACCAGTCCCCTTTGTCTTACTTTTTCTTGTGTGATTTTTTTGTAAATATAATTTTTTGACTATCCCCTTTTCTTCCTTTTTACTGGCGCTGAAATGACCTAAGAGTGACGAAATTGTCGTAAAACCCATTAAAAATAAAACAGTCGATCAGTCCCATAATTATAGATAGAACGAAGATGACGTCACTCTGGCCTTTGTTATTGCTTTTTGCCATTCGCGTTTATGAGTAATTCTCACTATACTGTATTAACCAGACTATAAACGCTCATGGCTACACATAGTTTTGTGTGTTGGTCCGTTATACTTCCGGATGGCAATGTTGTGAGCTTCTTAGCCAAGCGCATACTATCTATATTTTAACACAGGGATGTAGAGGAAAAGTGTGTGTGTGTGGGGGGGGGGGGGGGGCGCGAAGAGAACAGGACAGACATTATTTAATCGATATTTCAAGTCATATCGAGTGTAAATCCTACACCGATATTTTGATCCAGCCTTGATGAGCGAGGTATTGTGTCTTATTGGAAAGCGGATTAATGAACTCCTTTGGGGTCTTTTATCATGAAGTTTATTGATTTTAAAGATCGCTCAATCAAAACCAACGCCAATGCGACTCCTTTGTCACAAGAAAATGCAGAGGTTTGGATAGAATTAATTATATCATATAGAATGACAAGAATGATTTCTATTATATATGGAGGAATAGATAGAGTGTAACGTTTCGAGTGTCTATTACACGATTATGAGCCACCAATTTAAAAATTAATTAATTATATGCATGGAATAAAAACAGTCAATAGATATTGCGTTTTTAAAATTTATAAGTCAGTCTGATCTAAGGGGTAAAAACATAGCTATTCTAGCAGACCTTTCCGCTTATTTTATTTTTGTTGTTTGTTTGTTTTTTTACTGAATAAATGATTTATTGTACCTTATTTATTTATTTATTTATTTATTTATTTATTTATTTATTTATTTACTTTGGTCAAAAAATTATCGGTTCAGTTGTTTTTGAAATCCTGATCTAATGATTATCATCTCGTTTGTTCCTTTTAACCAGACATCCGTTAAAATGGAACATGTCGTGTATCATCACTGATACCCGAGTGTTGAGAAGGAATCATAATATCATTAACGGAAATGACAGGATTATTTACCCCATAACGTAATATGATAGTTTCAAGAGCCTCATTGTTGATGATTTCTATAAGAGTCCATTATTATTATTATTATTATTATTATTATTATTATTATTATTATTATTAATTATTATTATTATTATTAAAAACAAAAACTGTCGTGGAAATTGGAAGTTACCCTTGTCAATGTCAGTCTGATCTGCTCTCCCGTTTTTGTTTGTTTTTTTTTTTTTTTGTTTTTTTTTAGTTTTTTGGTTTTTGTTTGTTTGTTTATTTGTTTTTTGTTTTTTTTTTGTTTTTTTTTTTCTTCCGTTTTGGTCAATTGTTGATTAGGCTAAGTGAATATATAAAATGTAGACACGTTTCTAACTTTATTTTGAATGAATATATTTTTTTAAAAAGAATAACCTTGTCTTACAAAGTACATCATGATTGAAGTTGAGTGTCCATTTCCGTATGAACTATTGGGTCAAGAGATTGTGTCAATATTTTGATGACGTCAGGACTGCGTCCACGAGTCCGTTTTCAACCCGAGTTGCAACAATGTTGTTGTTGTTATTGTATGACTGGCCAGCGGTGACCACTCTATCGACTTACCATTGGCCATGGGAAAGGATTAAACGGGACAATGGTCGAAATAAGATGGTGGTACAGTATATGTTGCTTGCTGTACGATTTCTTCGTCAATTAGAATTATTAGGGTCTGTTCACATTAATCGTTCACAGATTACGGTCGGTCGACGTATAGCTTTCTACTCGGCCAATGCCAATGCTAATACTGCCATACACGGAATTAAAAAAAAAAAAAAAAACACAAAAAAAAAAAACAAACAAAAAAAAAGAAGAAATCACGTAGTTGACATTTTGGTCAAAATCTCGTTCTTCAAATATCTATCGATTAAAATGACTCTCATCTTGCTAAAAACTCTCAAACCTCGGATTTCTGTTCACGTATATGAAGTTCCAGGTATGCGAGTTTTTGATAATATAGGGTCAATTTAATCGATCGATATTTGAAGAACGAGTTTTCTGGCCAAAACTGGTTTTCCAGACCACGGCAGTTTACAAGTCGCTTGAACTTCTTTTTTCGAAGTAAAATCTGCCAAATTGGGTTTTTAAGAAAAACATAACTTTGCAATTTTGGTTATAAAAACCCTCCAACAGAAATGGATGAATTCTATATCAGAATGTTGGCGTGCTGATTTATGAACATCGATCCTATTTTCATGGATTTCATGAATTGTATTTTGCTTGTATTTTGAGATTTAAAAAAATAAATCATGTTCGTGGTTTTAGTTGAAAAAATCAATAAAATTAATTATCGACGTATCATTTTACCAAGGGCACTTCCGACAGGCATCCGCTATAATATTATGGTGGCGTTAACTTTATCCCTACCATCTATTTTCAGAACTTTACCCGAAACTTCATAATCACCCAACACAAAAATAGA
>NC_088362.1:50153582-50161082 GCF_034508935.2 Berghia stephanieae
AAGGTTCCATGTAGATCTTTGGGCTGGAGTGATATTTATGGCTGGCGGACTTTGTGAGTATTTTAATTTAACACAGACCATCAATAGAAGGAATGAATTTGACGTTAGTCAACCCGTTGTTATTGCTTTTAGACAGCATTTTATAATTAACTTATCACTAAGTTATATCAATCAGACAATGAACGTTCGCGTTTTGCAGTTTTGTGTGTTAATATGTTATACCCCGATGGAGATGTCGTGAGTATTTTTCCAATACGCATAACATCAATACATTTGCAATCCGATTTAAGTTTAAAAGCAACGTAGACCACGGAAATTTTTCCATTTTGTGGACAATAAAGATTTTTTATTTATCGTCATTATTATTATTATTATTATTATTATTATTATTATTATTATTATTATTATTATTATTATTATTATTATTATTATTATTATTATTATTATTATTATTATTATTATTATTATTATTATTATTATTATTATTATTATTATTACTATTATTATTATTATCATTATTATTATTATTATTATTATTATTATTATTATTATTATTATTATTATTATTATTATTATTATTATTATTATTATTATTATTATATTTATAAAACAAATCGACAGTGTTCCCGTGGCAGGTTAAACGGGTACTCCTCGGGACTACTCGCATTCGCACCCCCCCCCCCCCCCCCCACCACCACCACCACCACCACCACACACGCACACAGCTCTTTTCTTTTTCTTTTTTTTTTTTTTTTTGGGGGGGGGGGCGTTGTTTGTAGATTATAATTCAAGGTTACAATGCCCACCCCATTCCAAGGCTTTTTGGCATCTGCCAATCCCAAATGTCTGTGTCAAGGTCGACCGTCATGTCGCGTCAAAGGGTGAGGAGGAAAAAAAAAAAAAAGAACTGGCATATTATTATATCATTACATTGAAAATTATGAAAACTATTTTTTATTTTGTATGAAATCCTTTATAAGTTTTACGATGAACAAGAACGAAACTTTTGCCATCTACCTCTTCCTGGCGCAACATTTATAAAAATATTATTTAAAAAAAATAATAACACAGCATTTATTTGGCGCAATATCCACGTGCTCAAAGCGCTTTACAAGGGGTCCCAAGGCAACAGCAATATTAGACTTGAAAGACGAGACATGACGCCTGTCAGGCGATGTGACATTTTTTCCCAACAAAGACAACGAACGGCCATGTTCTCATTTTACACCTGAGTACGGTGAGAGAATGTGAGTAAAGAGCCTTTTCCAAGGACTCAACTCTGCGCCACTCAGAGCGGGTCTCGAAACCTGAACCTTCCGATCCGAAAGCGAGAGTCATACCACTTGATCCATCACAAAACAGGGAGGGGCACTTTTCTGTCGGCCACATAGCCTCAATATTAATTAAAATTTATTTCTAATTTCATCAATTTTTGGAGTAAAAACATAGTTCTTGGTATCAAACCTATTGTAAATTCGACGCTGATCACGAATCTGACGTCAAAACAGCGAAAATCCGAAAAAAATTGTCCAATTTTTTATACTGCCACGCCCCCGATCGCCGATCGCCTCGAAAAATATTAAGCAAAGCGGGCTGTGCGGGCGATCGACCGTACCTAGGTTTATCGGCCAGGTATTTGGCCACACACATTGCGTTTTCACCCCGGTTTGCCTGATCGTGGTTCGGACGCCTATCAAAACCGTGCGTGTATGGAGCCTTTAAGAATCTTCGAGAATCAAGAGACAAGTTGGATCAAGGTGTTAACCTGTCGATTTAACAAACTGCAGACCGAAAGAAAAAAAAAATAGAGAAGAAACCAAAAAACAACAAACAAACCGGAACCCTCCCCCCCCAAAAAAAAAAAATAAAAAAATAAAAAAATAAAACAAAAATATAAAAACCTGTGTCTTCAGATGCTCCTTTAATGAGATGTCTGATGACATTTCATGTGGATTTAAAGGAATCTCCATAGCTCGAGATGGAAATTTCAGAAATTAAAATCCCTCAGTTGCCCTTTTTAATCATCCTCAGTTGTCGTTGTTGTGAGTTATAAGATTATAAAGATTATTTTAAGACTGCCTGTTAGTGATGAGTTGTCACCAAATTACGAGTATATCAATCCGACTAAAAACGTTAAAGGTTACACATAGTTCTGTGTGTTGGTATGGTTAATTTGGCAGACGGATGTGTGAGTATTTTAACTATACGCATAGCATCAATAGGGGTATGAGAGGCGTTGATTGGTGTTTGGAGAAGGAATGGGTCGAGGCAGTAAGTACAGTTCGATCATCAATTCCCTAGTGACACATTGATTATTGATTATTATACACATTAATTTTTAATTTTTTTGGGATCGTTCCCAAATAGAAAAGATATTACAAGACTTCTTATAAACATATTGAGGTGGAATGGGGAATACATTTAGATACGGCGGTCCGGTCAGCTATGCAAACACTGTGGGACGTTTATATATTTTCTTTTGTCTTGTTTTGTGTTTCCAGCTGTATCATGGCTTCTAAGGAAAAACCGTCTGTAAAAAAACATATTCTTGTCAAACTGAATTAGATACGACTACTCCAGATATTGGTGTCGATCCAATCAATAAACTCTTTACCTGACATCGATATTGGATATACGAGTATATCGATTATCGGGTTGTGGACTTGATGGTCGATTACACCACACTTATGAACGAATAACATCAAATACCTTTGATATTTTACATTACGATAACCCACAATTCATGAACTTAACTCGTGGGTTTAACGGCGCGTGTTTCAATCACATTGGAAAGTTTCGATTGTGATTTTCTCATATCGTAAAAGAAAAATAGTAGTTAAAACATCATGAGTCCGTAAATAAATAAGTAGTTAAAACATCACGACAAAGTGTCACTCACTACTCACTACGGGCCTTGGATAATGATTCAACTGACAGGCTGGTCTAACAAGACCATTAGTTCTCTGAAATATTTTTATATATTTTAAATATATATATTTTTTTAAAGGACCGGGCTGAATTTTTTTTAGCTCTTGCCTGCGTCAGATCATTGTGGTATTTTGAAAGGAAATACATTAATTGCAAATTAAAGGGAAATCTCGTCATTTTTTAAAGGATTTAATTTTTATACATTCTTGAACCCGGGGTTAGGTTGTTTTTGAGGGCGCCACCAGTATTGTTCATGTCAATCTTATGTCCAACTTTTGTAGTCCTTCAGACCATTGGGTCAATGGAGCTGAAAAGAATCCCGCTTTCTATAGTGTGAAACGGACAATAGCAATTGCTTGTAACCCTTTAGATAAAACGCTAGTCTATCGCAAAGTACTTTCGACCAGATCTTACAGACTCAGCTACCCAATCACTGCTGGTGGACAATTGGGGTGTGGGGGTCATAAAAAATCTCGACTACACCTGGGATCGATCTCGGTACCTTTGTGCATGAAGCGAGTGCTCTGCCAACTGAGCTATCGGGAGTATGTCCAAAATAAGAAGATGAAAATAGTTAGTCCGGCTTTATGATTGGTCAAAGTACATTATGGCACACGGTGTGTGACCTGTATGTCCACGGTTCTTGCCCCACAGGTGTGTGACCTGTATGTCTACGGTTCTAGCCCCACAGGTGTGTGGCTTGTATGTCTACGGTTCTAGCCCCACAGGTGTGTGGCTTGTATGTCTACGGTTCTAGCCCCACAGGTGTGTGACCTGTATGTCTACGGTTCTAGCCCCACAGGTGTGTGACCTGTATGTCTACGGTTCTAGCCTCACAGGTGTGTGACCTGTGTGTCTACGGTTCTAGCCTCTAGGTGTGTGACCTGTATGTCTACGGTTCTAGCCTCACAGGTGTGTGACCTGTGTGTCTACGGTTCTAGCCTCTAGGTGTGTGACCTGTATGTCTACGGTTCTAGCCCCACAGGTGTGTGACCTGTATGTCTACGGTTCTAGCCCAATAGGTGTGCAGCTTGTATGTCTACGGTTCTAGCCCCACAGGTGTGTGACCTGCATGTCTACGGTTCTAGCCTTACAGGTGTGTGACTTGTATGTCTACGGTTCTAGCCCCACAGGTGTGTGACTGCATGTCTACGGTTCTAGCGCCACAGATGTGTGACCTTTATGACTACGGTTCTAGTCTCACAGGTGTGTGACCTGTATGTCTACGGTTCTAGCCCCACAGGTGTGTGACCTGTATGTCTACGGTTCTAGCCCCACAGGTGTGTGGCTTGTATGTCTACGGTTCTAGCCCCACAGGTGTGTGGCTTGTATGTCTACGGTTCTAGCCCCACAGGTGTGTGACCTGTATGTCTACGGTTCTAACCCCACAGGTATGTGGCTTGTATGTCTACGGTTCTAGCCCCACAGGTGTGTGACCTGTATGTCAACGGTTCTAGCCCCACAGGTGTGTGACCTGTATGTCTACGGTTCTAGCCCCACAGGTGTGTGACCAGTATGTCAACGGTTCTAGCCCCACAGGTGTGTGACATGTATGTCTACGGTTCCAGCCCCATAGGTGTGCGGCTTGTATGTCTACGGTTCTAGCCCCACAGGTGTGTGACCATATGTCTACGGTTCTAGCCTCACAGGTGTGTGACCTGTGTGTCTACGGTTCTAGCCTCACAGGTGTGTGACCTGTATGACTACGGTTCTAGCCCCGCAATGGGCATTGCAAAGTAAAGTCATTGGAAATAGCTCTTTACTCACATTATCTCACCAAACACATGCGTATACCGAGCACCTGACCAGTGATATAGATATTGCAATAGCGATTTTTAAATAAGGAAATAATATGTGTTTTTGATCTTTAAACGTTTGTTGAAATGTTTTAATCAAATCACATCAATTTGGTTTTAAAGATTTTTTAAAACACCCTCTTTAATACAATAAGGTTTGATAAAAACTGAACTTTCGTTTTTAAAATTCGTCTGAGGCATGACTATAATATGGAATGGTGACTCACAAATTCAGAGTCTTAAAAAAAATAAAAAAAATAAATAAATAAATAAAAAAACAAACCCCCGAGTGCTGTCACCGGGGTTCGAACCGGCGCCTTCTGCCGACTCAAAATAGGTCAATGTTATCGGATTGACCGATATCAGGAAATACAATGTATACAACATGGACGTCAATGATTGGACCAATTTGTATTGGGTTTTCTGGAAGATTCTACTCGCGTCACGAGCTATTATTGATGTCTTATCGAATGAGATAAGAATGACTTTGACGCTTTGATGTGTGTGTATATATTATGTGTGTGTGTGTGTGTGTTTGGTGAGTCTGTGTGTGTGCGTGTTTATGTGGTGTGTGTGTGTTTGTGTGTGTGTGTGTTTGTGTGTGTGATAAATTATCAACGCCAGCCTATCATTCAATAATTTACAGGAATTGGTCAGCCATCGATATCCAATTCACACTGAGTCCATAACATGCTTGGGTGTAAATCAGAGAAGTGGAAATTTTCCATGTGAAGGACGTAGACAGGTGGGATCAAAGAAGGATATGAATTTGTTATTTGAAGCGCTGAAACAGTCGTTGTAAATCAGTCTTTTAACAGTTTTTAAAAAAAATGTGCATCATTTACATCGCAGTACTGTAAGTACATTATTGACACCAAGGTTCTGATAATTCAGGGAAGGGAATAGCCAACAGCAACGCTTAACATGTAGGACGAGACATGACGCCTATTAGGCGATATTACATTTTTTCAGACAGAGTAGACGCTGTTAACGGTCAGGTTGCTCATTTTACACATGAGTACGATGCGAGAATGTGAGTAAAGACAAAATTGCTGCGTTAGACCTGATTGACCAATACATTATCATAAACGGCAGACTCAGTAATCGGGGTGGAAGAGGTATCCTCTCTTGGTTTCAAACATACTATGTAACTTTTTGATGTCTCACATTGGTTACTAATGGATGGAAACTCTTTTCAGAATTTCCTTTTGACTTACGGTGCTCTACAAGGTTTGCCCCTTGTCCCTTTGTTGTCAACTCGGTCCATATGGCCTCGTGCTCTTGTTATGAATTCAGCCCTTTAAAAATATTTCTCATTGGTAGTAAAGTAGAGTAGTCCTTCATAGCCGTAAGGTCCGTGGAGCCGGAGTTTATCCCGATTTCTATAGTGTGAAGCGGACCATAGCAATTGTTTGCTACCCTTCGGATGGGACGCTTGTCTATCGCAAAGTACTTTCCTCCAGATCTAACAGACCCAACTACCAATTTATTGCTGGATGGACAAAGTAGGGCGGGGGGTGGGGGGGGGGGGTCGGGGAAAACTGTCGACTGTACCCGGGATCGACCTTGGTCCCTTTGCACGTGAAGCGAGTGCTCTACCAACTGAGATACCAGGACCCCTTCTCAATGGTAGTGGATTGAGTTAAAGTTGTCTATTATTTATGAAATTATGGAGGGAGTCTCACGACTCCAAACTGTATTGAGGCAATATTCAGACAAAGTGATATATTATGTTCTTTTGTCGCGAAGCTGAACTATACTTGTTGGCATTGAGGCAACGATTGTGCTATATAACTAATATTATGTTCATATGTATGACGTCAACTATGGTATTGATAGTCTTTTTTAAATTCATTACAATGATGAATTATCCTGGATAGTTGAAAAAATGATAAATTTTGCAAAAGTGTCTGCGGCGCTAATGATTCTTCGTTCATATTATTAAAATTGAACTACACTCGAGTACGGTTTTATCAAACACGATTTTCCTTGAACATACGGTTTCCTCAAAAAAAAATTATGTCCCCAGGAAACCGTGCCCGACTTTATTTCCTTTGTGGAACATTTCACGAAGTGTAAACAGCTTCATCTTTTTTAACAGATCGCATAACATTATCAACATTCTTATTGATTGAGACCAAGATTTAAGTGAAAAGAAAACTGTAACTATCCAACGATGATCGATGCATGCAGTGATGTGATGAAAAGAATGAAGAAAATGAAACGCATATTCAGTTCCCATTGTTCGTAGATTAGACTGACCTTTACATAAGGTCACGAAAGGGGATCGATAAACCTATACACGAAAAAGGTTGGTTCAAATCAATGCGTTAAATATATGTGTACGATTCAAACCAATGCAGTATTGTAAAAGGGCGGTGATAGATATTATTATTATTATTATTATTATTATTAATATTATTATTATTATTATTATTATTATTATTATTATATATTATTATTAATAATAATAATAATAATAATAATAATAATAATAATAATAATAATAATATAATCAATAATAATAATAATAATAATAATAATAATAATAATAATAATAATAATAATAATAATAATAATAATAATAATCATCATCATCATCATAACAATAACATGCAGTTGGCAAACTGACTTCGTCTATGAAGGATGGGAGAATAGCAAGGGGTGTGGGATGTGGCTGCGAAAATATTATATCCCCATTGTTAAAAATCAATGTCCTCGATAATCTTAAATCGATTTAATTAGTGTTGAATTACAGACATAAATATCCGTGACC